>NC_041387.1:259872751-259971690 GCF_002162155.2 Triticum dicoccoides
AACCCTACCGGAGTCGCTTTACCGACAACTTCCTCAACCCTACCGGAGCTGCTTCGCTGACACCATCGTCAACCCTATCGGAGTAGCTTCGCCTATACCATTCTCAACCCTACCGGGGTCGCTTTGCAAACTCACAAGTAAATGGCCTCAGATCCGCTTCCTCGCACCCTCATCCAACCTACTGGAGCAGCTTCTGACGCCCCGTCCACGGCCGCAGATCCGCATCATCGATACCATCCTTAACCCAACCACCGGAGCAGCTTCACCTACGCCCTCGTCCACGGCCACAAATCCGCTTCGCCCACACTGTAGTCCATCCTACCGGAGCCGCTCCACAAACACCCTACTCAACGGTTCTAGATCTCCTTACTGGACCCCGACAGCCAGCGCAGCGTCATCACCCTTGACGTTTCTAACCTGATTCGCACTGTCTGGCAAGATGCCAAGCACCCGCCACGGCCTAGGTACTTGTCACCTTTAAACTCGTCCAGCATGACCTGCGCAATGTACTTCAAATATACTAACAGGTCGCTGTTACCTGTTATGCAGCTGGCAAAAACTACAAGGATGGTGTTTCTTCTGGATCTAACAGCTTGGCCAACCAAGATCCTAGACTGAGGCATTGCTATAATCTTGTAAGTGCATCTCTCTCTCTTGTATTGTTCTGTGCCTGTCAGTGTGCTTTGCTAGGATTTTCGACCAGTAATCCCATTGTGCAGACAATGATTTCTACTATTGGCTGCTAAATTAGATATGCAGATGTCATACATGATACTACCTCGTACCTTCGTTCCTAAATATAAATCTTTCTAGAGATTCCACTATAGGCTACATAAGGAGCAAAATGAGTGAATCTACACTCGAAAATGCATCTATATACATTTGTATGTGGTCCATACTGGAATCTCTACAAAGACATATATTTAGGAACAGCAGCAGTACATTACACAAAATCATAGGTGGCATGTAGGAATTCCAGTGCACTACATTAGGCTCCCTTAGAGTGCTTGCTAGTATAGCACACAGAGTCATGGCTAGTTTATGCTACACACACAATCATTAATTGGTGGTTTAAAATTAGCCGTGTCAACTTGAAGATAGGGTTACACAATGAAAAAGTACAAGATGTGTGTGGCAATTTCATGGAACATCACAAAAAAGGAGAGGCAATGGTGAGCCTATACAGTGTGCTATGGTACGTCACTCTGCCATTGCAATCATCGTGACATGTTATTTGTATGTCTGTTCTATTGGCCAAGTTTCTTAGGGACAGTTATTATGAGTTATCCTATGAAAATAAGCTCCATGTAAGAAGCCAACCAGTTCTTTTCATTGCCTTCCTTTTCAGATATCTTTGGTATGATCAGTGAAAAGTCTAGTCTGCATTATATTTTTTTTATTTTGCTGCCCATATGAAAATTAGTTTGTCTTGCAAACATCACAAATTGAACCTAGTGCAGTAATTAATATCATGGGAAAATAGACCATCACTATTTGTTCAAAATGCATACAAAGATACCATCTACTTGGCACAATCTACTTTGGCCAATGTTTTCCATAGAGATCCCATTGCCTAATTTAAACGAAGAGCGCATGACCCACATTTAAATGAAGAACAATTATTTAATGAAATTCGATGGTCCAAGTGTCTGGTTATTATCACATAGCAGCACCACCTGAAAGCTTCATATACCAGCAGCAGCAGCTCATAGCAACTCATCATACAGCAGCAGAAGCAGTATGCAATTCATCATATACGAGCAGCAGCTCATAGCAATTCATCATATAGCAGCAGCAGCAGCAGCTCATAGCAATTCATATAGCAGCAGCAGGAGAAGCTCATAGCAATTCATCATATAGCAGCAATAGTAGCTCATAGCAATTCATCATATAGCAGCAGCAGGAGCAGCTCATAGCAATTCATCATACAGCAGCAACAGGAGCAGCTTATAGCAACTCATCATATAGCAGCAGCAACTCATAGCAATTCCTCATATAGCAGTAGCAGCTCATAGCAATTCATCATATAGCAGTAGCAGGAGCATCTCATAGCAATGCATCATATAGTAGCAGCAGAAGCAGCTCATAGCAATTCATCGTATAGTGGATCAGAATGAAAATTTGGCAAAAAACAGAGGAGATCCTCACCTTGTTGGATGAGCTCATCCTTCAACAGCACCTCAAGGCCATGGCCTAGGAGGAGGGGAGGGGGAATAAGGTGCCTTCTGCCGCAGTGTGGCATCAGCTGTAGTTGTGCGGCGCCCATCGAAGTAGTGCGTTGGATGGACCACAGTGGAGCAGCTGCTGGAGACCATGAGAATGAGGGGCGGCGCCAGAGGGAGGAGCAGCCAAGGAGATTTGGCTGTCAGCAGTTGCATTTTGAGTGTAATATAGGCAGACAACATAGTCATTTCACTATTCCCCTTCCCTTAAATTTTTAGTGAGGTTCTACCCGAAACACCCCCCTCCTAATAGAGGCAAAGGTGTCCCGTCTTTCGATGAGATGGTGGCTATCGTTTTGGAGGAAGTCGACTTTGACGATCCGACTACGAACGTGCGAGGACGTCGCGCCTTAGCAATCGCTAAACCAACTCCGAGAGGTTATTGACCACGCCGGAGCACGATCAACCTGACCACGAAGGTCTGTTTCCTGCAGGCAAATGAAAAACAAGCAAGAAACTAAGATTGCAATCTGGATATTGCGAATATAAGAGGAAAGCTTTATTGATCAAGGTGGGGTTCTGTGACGCCTTTGTCTGGTCGTTGAACACAAACGAAGTACGCGAAGTTGCAGCTATGGTGAACTTTAATCTAAACAAAACCCAAAGTCTAAAGGACGCCCTAAGGGCTGTATATATGGAGGAAGTGGGGGGGGGGATTTCGTGGCCCTTGGGGAAGGGTGATGAGGACATCAATACCATTGTTACACCCACAGCCCCTGCTGCTATACATACTGGACCAATTACTAGAGCTCGCCCACGCCAACTAAATTACCAGGTACTTTCGTTTCTTGGTAATGATTCTAATGTTCATGAGAATATGATGCTGCCTAAATTGGATACATTTGTTTTGCTTACAAATGAAGGACCTAGCTTGGAGAAGGATGAACATTGGAGCAAGAGAAAGCATGGAGATGATGGCATGCGCAAGGGGAACAAGAACGGAGTTACGAGTGATGATTTCAGGTCTTTAAAGCCACCATAACGAGTGCATGAAGCCTTGGACGAAATATACAAGATGCCACTTCATAAATTTCGTCCAGAGGCTATTATAGGTCCTGCGTCACCTTCTTATTGGGCCAGGCCCATGTAATTTCGAAATACATTAGTATAGGCTATTTTTAGAGTCCGTATGTGTGGGGAAACAAGAGATAGGGTTGATTTCGGACCCCTCCACCAAGGGGCACGAAATTCCCCCTCTCTTCCTCCATATATACAGCCCTTAGGGCACCGTTTAGACTTTGGGTTTTGTTTAGATTAAAGTTCGCCATAGCTGCAACTTCGCGTACTTCATTTGCGTTCAACGACCAGACAAAGGCGTCACAGAACCCCACCTTGATCAATAAAGCTTTCATCTTATATTCGCAATATCTAGATTGCAATCTCAGTTTCTTGCTTGTTCTTCGTTTGCTCGCAGGAAACAGACCCTCGTGGTCAGGTTAATCGTGCTCCGGCGTGGTCAATAACCTCTCGGAGTTGGTTTAGCGATTGCTAAGGCGCGACGTCCTCGCACGCTCATAGTCGGATCGTCAAAGTCGACTTCCACCAAAGCGAAATCCATCATTTCATCGAAAGACGGGACACCTTTGCCTCTATTAAGTGGTATCAGATTTCAAGGTTGCTCGGTGAGATTTTACAGTTTTTCGTAGTTTAGATTGAGTCTGTTCTTCATACCTACAGTCCACGAAAATACCACAAAAAAATTAGGGTTAGTTCATCGTATCCGAACCAATCTGAGCCTTTGCATAATCTTTTTAGGGTTTTGCTTTGTTGAATTTGCAGTTGCATCGTCGTGTCTAGTTGCTGGTCTTAGCGTCTAGTCTTTTAGAGTTTCGAGTTCTGGTCATAAGTTGTCACGCCGCCACCGCACCATCATCATCGCCCCTGCCACCTACAACCACCGCTCTGAATCCGTATCCATATACCACCACCAATCCATGTCCATATACCACCACCGATCCATATCCATATACTACCACCACTGCCATATACCACCACCATATATCCACCACCAATCCGAGTTCCTTGCATATTAGGTTTGTTTTCGAGATTCATCTAGTTTCCGATTCGTGTTTCCTTGTCGGAGTAGGTTTCGGAAAAAAAAGAGTCCGAAAACCACCCTCCGTTTAGGCCCAAAATTTTCCGAAAGCGCACTTGTCAAAAAAAATCTGGCTATCCTATTTTTAGGTGTTTCCAAGCGTATTGAGACAGTCGCCGTTATAGAAAGTTTTTTTTGACCCGTTTCCAGTTTTTGGGTCCGGGCAGTCGAAAAAAAATTGGTCGAAAAAATTTCGTGCCCATCCTGTCAGTTTGACCTGGGAAGAGTTTTGAGAAACTCGCCATTATAGTGATTTTTTCGCAAAAAAAAGAGCAGCGCAAAAAAAGCAGCGCAAAAAAAAGAGCGGAAAAAAATTCCAGAGTGTGCTTTTCCCTTGTTTACGTGCAGCGCCGTGATTTTGTTAGTGTTCTAGGCTCGCGTCTCTAGCATGGTCTAGCCTAGGACCAGCACAGTACCATCATTAAGCGTTTATTCAACTTTGCATCTCTGAATTGATTATTGCTGACCCTTTTTGCTACCATACTATAAGCCTTCCCAGCTCCACATACATCTACGTCGTGCGTTTGACTCTCCCTGGTAATCGCACTATCCAAGCTTTGAGAGTTTTGACTACAACGGTTCCCGGTCACCGCCTGCTGCTGGGTAAGAACTCGTAAGAATTTGAGATTTGCTTGACGGATTTGTGACGCCCACCACCACCTCTTGTTAGTAGTCTGTAGGATCATATTCTGTGTGTTTCTATTGCTGCTAACCATGCCAGGATCACAAGCCGACGAGACTGACTGGGAGAACATGACGAATAAGGATTTGCATGATAAATTTTAGCAAATGATCAGTGGACAGGTGCAAAATGTGTTAAACAGATTTGAAGAGGCCATGGAGAAGATAGATGGCATGGAGAAGACGTTCGAAACAAAGCTCGATAACAAGTTTAATGAATTGCTCGCGCGTCTTCCACCACCCACTGCACCTAATGCACCTCTCCAACAACAACAACAACGACTACCTCCACGTCGCGAAACAGACCTTCGCCGAGCGAGCCGTGTCCCTCTTGTGTTTGGCCAAATTGTTGGCGCTGCTGTTGATACTTCTATGGCTCCTGCTGCTGATGCGGAGGAGAATGATTATGTAGGAGATTACGAGGATGAGGTTGATCAAAATCAGAACTACGTGCAACCACCTGCACCACAACCACCAGGTCGTCCACATGCAAATAATCACAATGGTAGGCCTGCACCACCACCTCAGGTACGAGATGATGTCCATATTCCTAAACTGAAATTGAATATTCCACCATTTGAGGGTAGATATGTTCCTAATATATATCTTACTTGGGAGTTAGAAACTGAACAACGATTTACATGTTTACAATATCCTGAGGAGAGACGGGTTGCTGCTGCTGTTTGTGCTTTCACTAGTTTTGCATGTGTGTGGTGGTCTGAACATTGTAGATTATATCCTATTCCAACTACTTGGGCTGCTTTGAAAACTGCTATGCGTACGCGTTGGGTTCCACCATATTATCAACGTAAATTGCTTCAAAAATTGCAGCGTTTAAGACAAGGGAAAACTTCTGTAGAAGAATATGATCAGGAATTACAAACTGGCATGATTAGATGTGGTATTGTTGAGGAGAATGAAGCTATGCTTGCACGTTTTCTAGGTGGATTAAATAGAGAGATTCAGACCTTTCTAGACTATAAGGAGTATACAAATATCACTCGTTTATTCCATCTTGCTTGTAAAGCTGAACGTGAAGTGCATGATCGACAAGCATTGGCACGAACTAACTTTTCTGCAGGCCGACCTTCATCATGGACACCGCGTGCATCTTCAACTTCAACTGCACCAGCACCTCAATCAGGTGCCTCCTCCAGCCGTGATACAAGAAAACAGGCACAACAACCATTATCTGCCAAGAGCGCACCTGCCGGGCCTGCACAGAGTTCTTCTTCTTCCATGGCATCAACAAGGCACACAAGTGATATTATTTGTCGTCGTTGTAAGGGAGGAGGTCATTATGCGAGAGAATGCAAATCTCAGCGTGTGATGATTGCTACCGAGGATGGTGGATATGAGTCCGCTAGTGACTATGATGAGGAGACTTTGGCTCTTATTACACTTGAAGAACATGGTGGATATGATTCTGATCATGAGACGCAATACATGGCTCCTGAAGACGCTGACAGGTATGAATGCTTAGTTGCTCAACGTGTTTTGAGTGTGCAGGTCACACAAGCTGAGCAAAATCAGAGGCACAATTTGCTCCATACCAAGGGAGTTGTGAAGGAATGTTCTGTGCGCGTCATCATAGACAGAGGTAGCTACAATAACTTGGCTAGCATGGATATGGTGGAGAAGCTTTCTCTCACCACAAGACCACATCCACATCCTTACTACATCCAATGGTTCAACAACAGCGGCAAGGTTAAGGTAACACGTACTGTTCGTGTGCATTTTAGTATCTCTACATATGCTGATTATGTTGATTGTGATGTGGTACCTATGCAAGCATGTTCCTTATTACTTGGTAGACCATGGCAATTTGATAAAAATTCTGTACACCATGGTAGAAACAATCAGTATACTCTTGTTCATAAGGATTAAAATATTACTTTGCTTCCTATGACTCCTGATTCTATTTTGAAAGATGATATTAATAGAGCTAATAAAGCAAAACAAGAGAAGAATAAGAGTGAAAATCAGATTGTGGCCAAATAATTTGAGAAAAAAATGAAGCCTAATAATAAACCATCTAGTGTTGCTTCTAAAATTAAATTGAGAAGTGCATGTTTATTTGC
The DNA here is from genome assembly GCF_002162155.2 of Triticum dicoccoides. Lineage (NCBI taxonomy): Eukaryota > Viridiplantae > Streptophyta > Magnoliopsida > Poales > Poaceae > Triticum > Triticum dicoccoides. Next base: position 259,879,831 of record NC_041387.1, read on the forward strand.
CACCAAATCTGATATTGATGAGCTAGATTTCAGCAAATCTGTTTGCTATGCTTTTGTGTGCAAAGAGGCATTATTTTCACTCGAGGACGTGCCTTCCTCTTTGCCTCCTGCTGTCACTAACATTTTGCAGGAGTTCGCTGACGTCTTTCCACAAGACGTGCCACCGGGATTACTGCCTATTCAAGGGATTGAGCATCAGGTTGACTTAATTCCCGGTGCTTCACTGCCAAACCGTGCGCCATATTGTACCAATCCAAAGGAGACGAAGGAGATTATGCGTCAAGTACAAGAGCTTCTCGACGAAGGTTATATACATGAATCCCTTAGTCCTTGTGTTGTTCCTATTATTCTAGTGCCGAAAAAGGATGGTACATCACGTATGTGTGTTGATTGTAGAGACATTAATAATATTACTATTCGTTATCGTCATCCTATTCCTAGGCTAGATGATATGCTTGATGAATTGAGTGGCTCTACAATATTCTCCAAAGTTGATTTGCGTAGTGGATACCATCAAATTCGTATGAAATTGGGAGATGAATGGAAAACAGCATTTAAAACTAAGTTTGGATTATATGAGTGGTTAGTCATGCCTTTTGGGTTAACTAATGCACCTAGTACTTTCATGAGATTAATGAACGAAGTTTTACGTGCTTTCATTGGACGATTTGTGGTAGTTTACTTTGATGACATATTGATTTCTAGCAGATCTTTGGAAGAACATTTGGAACATTTACGTGCTGTTTTTATTGCTCTACGTGATGCACGTTTGTTTTGTAACCTTGGGAAGTGCACCTTTTGCATCGACCAAGTATCTTTTCTTGGCTATGTTGTTACTCCACAGGGAATTGAAGTTGATAAAGCCAAGATTGACGCTATTGAGAGTTGGCCGCAGCCCAAAACGGTCACACAAGTGAGGAGTTTTCTTGGCCTCGCTAGATTTTATAGGCGTTTTGCGAGAGATTTCAGCACCATTGCTGCACCTCTCAATGAGCTTACAAAGAAAGATGTGCCTTTTTTGGGGGTACCGCACAGGAAGAAGCCTTCATGGTATTGAAAGATAAGTTGACACATGCTCCTTTACTCCAACTTCCTAATTTTAATAAGACTTTTGAGCTTGAATGTGATGCTGGTGGAATTGGATTAGGAGGTGTGTTATTACAAGATGGCAAACCTATTGCATACTTTTCTGAAAAATTGAGTGGGCCTAGTATGAATTATTCTAATTATGATAAAGAATTATATGCTCTTGTTCGGACTTTAGAAACATGGCAACATTATTTATGGCCCAAAGAATTTGTTATACATTCTGATCATGAATCTTTGAAACATATGAAAAGTCAAGCTAAACTGAATCGTAGACATGCTAAATGGGTTGAATTCATTGAGACTTTCCCTTATGTCATTAAACACAAGAGGGGAAAAGAAAATTTTATTGCTGATGCATTGTCTCATTGCTATACTATGCTTTCACAACTTGACTTCAAAATATTTGGTTTGGAGACCATCAAAGATCAATATGTGCATGATGCTGATTTTAAAGATGTAATGCAGAATTGTAAAGAAGGAAGAATGTGGAATAATTTTGTCGTTAACGATGGATTTGTGTTTCGTGCTAACAAGCTATGCATTCCAGCTAGCTTCGTTCATCTTTTGTTGTTGCAGGAGGCGCATGGAGGAGGATTAATGGGACACTTTGGCGTGAAGAAGACGAAGGACGTACTTGCTACACATTTCTTTTGGCCAAAGATGAGACGGGATGTTGAGCGTTTTATTGCTCGCTGCACTACATGTCAAAAAGCTAAGTCACAACTCAATCCTCATGGTTTATATATGCCTTTGACTGTACCTAGTGTTCCTTGCGAGGATATATCTATGGACTTTGTTTTAGGTTTACCTCGAACAAATAAGGGGAGGGATAGCATATTTGTTGTCGTGGATAGATTCTCGAAAATGGCACACTTTATACCATGTCATAAAAGCGATGATGCTGTTAATGTTGCTGATTTGTTCTTTCGTGAAATTATTCGCTTGCATGGTGTGCCAAATACTATTGTTTCAGATCGTGATACTAAATTTCTTAGCCACTTTTGGAGATGTTTATGGGCTAAGTTGGGGACTAAACTGCTTTTTAGTACTACTTGTCACCCCCAAACTGATGGACAAACTGAAGTAGTCAATAGAACATTGTCTACTATGCTTAGGGCTGTTTTGAAGAATAATAAGAAAATGTGGGAGGAATGCTTGCCTCATATTGAATTTGCTTATAATCGTTCATTGTATTCTACTACTAAGATGTGCCCTTTTGAAGTTGTGTATGGTTTCCTACCTCGTGCACCTATTGATTTGTTCCCTCTTCCATCTTCCGAGAAGGTTAATTTTGATGCTAAACAATGTGCTGAATTGATTTTAAACATGCATGAGTTAACTAAGGAAAACATTGAGCGTATGAATGCTAAATATAAACTTGCTGGAGATAAGGGTAGAAAACATGTTGTGTTTGCACCTGGAGATCTTGTTTGGTTACATTTGCGTAAAGATAGATTTCCTGATTTGCCCAAATCAAAGCTAATGCCACATGTTGATGGTCCCTTTAAAGGAAAATCAGGAAATCTATCCTTACGCAAATGGGACCATCAGCACGTGGCATTAGCTTTGATTTGCGCAAATCAGGAAATCTATCCTTACGCAAATGTAACCAAACAAGATCTCCAGGTGCAAACACAACATGTTTTCTACCTTTATCTCCAGCAAGTTTATATTTAGCATTCATACGCTCAATGTTTTCCTTAGTTAACTCATGCATTTTTAAAATCATTTCAGCACGGTGTTTATCATCAAAATTAACCTTCTCCAAAGATGGAAGAGGCAACAAATCAATAGGTGCACGAGGTAGGAAACCATACACAATTTCAAAAGGGCACATCTTAGTAGTAGAATGCAATGAACGATTATAAGCAAATTCAATATGAGGCAAGCATTCTTCCCACATTTACTTATTATTCTTCAAAACAGCCCTAAGCATAGTAGACAATGTTCTATTGACTACTTCAGTTTGTCCATCAGTTTGGGGGTGACAAGTAGTACTAAAAAGCAGTTTAGTCCCCAACTTAGCCCATAATCATCTCCAAAAGTGGCTAAGAAATTTAGTATCACAATCTGAAACAATAGTATTTGGCACACCATGCAAGCGAATAATTTCACGGAAGAACAAATTAGCCACATTAACAACATCATCGCTTTTATGACATGGTATAAAGTGTGCCATTTTCAAGAATCTATCCACGACAACAAATATGCTATCCCTCCCCTTCTTTGTTCGAGGTAAACCTAAAACAAAGTCCATAGATATATCCTCCCAAGGAACACTAGGTACAGGCAAAGGCATATATAAACCATGAGGATTGAGTCGTGACTTAGCTTTTTGACATGTAGTGCAGCGAGCAACAAAGCGCTCAACATCCCGTCTCATCTTTGGCCCAAAGAAATGCGTAGCAAGTACGTCCACCGTCTTCTTCACGCCAAAGTGTCCCATTAGTCCTCCATGCTCCTCCTGCAACAACAGAAGACGAACGGAGCTAGCTGGAATGCATAGCTTGTTAGCACGAAACACAAATCCATCATTAACGACGAACTTGTTCCACATTCTTCCTTCTTTACAATTCTGCATTACATCTTTAAAATCAGCATCATGCACATATTGATCTTTGATGGTCTCTGAGGGAGTCCTGGATTAGGGGGTGTCTGGATGGCCGGACTATGACCTTTGGCCGGACTCCCGGACTTTGAAGATACAAGATTGAAGACTTTGTCCCGTGTCCGGATAGGACTTTCCTTGGCATGGAAGGCAAGCTTGGCGATATGATATGAAGATCTCCTCCCATTGTAACCGACTCTGTGTAACCCTAGCCCTCTCCGGTGTCTATATAAACTGGAGAGTTTTAGTCCGTAGGACGAACAACAATCATACCATAGGCTAGCTTCTAGGGTTTAGCCTCTCTGATCTCGTGGTAGATCAACTCTTGTACTACCCATATCATTAATATTAATCAAGCAGGAGTAGGATTTTACCTCCATCGGGAGGGCCCGAACCTGGGTAAAAACATCGTGTCCCTTGTCTCCTGTTACCATCCGCCTAGACGCACAGTTCGGGACCCCCTACCCGAGATCCGCCGGTTTTGACACCGACATTGGTGCTTTCATTGAGAGTTCCTCTATGTAGTCACCCTTAGGCCCGATGGCTTCTTCGATCGTCAACCACGACGCGGTCCAGGGTGAGACTTTTCTCCCCGGACAGATCTTCGTATTCGGCGGCTTCGCACTGCGGGCCAATCCGCTTGGCCATCTAGAGCAGATCGAAAGCTACACCCCTGGCCATCAGGTCAGGTTTGGAAGCTTAAACTACACGATCGACATCTGCGGGGACTTGATCTTTGACGGATTCGAGCCATGGCCGAGCGCGCCGCACTGTCACGATGGGCATGATCTAACTCTGCCGCCGGACAGCGCCCAGAGCGCCGCTCAGATGTCCGCTCCGACCATTAGTTTGGAGCCGACTGCACCAGTCGGGGACGGACGGTTGGACGCCGCCCCAGGAGCCGCAATCTCTATGGCGATATAGCCGAATACCGGCTTAGTCCTTTGCAAGGCCCGTGACTCCAAGGTGCCGGACTCCGTTCTGGACTCCGAATCTTCCGCACCCCTTCCGATCGAACCCGATTGGGCTCCGATCATGGAGTTCACCGCCGCTGACGTCTTTCAATACTCGCCCTTTGGCGATATCCTGAATTCACGAAAGTCTCTCTCTTTGTCAGGAGAGCCCTAGCCGGACTATGGTCAGCATGGTTGGGATGCGGACAATGAAGAAATTCGAAACCCACCCACCACCCACTTTGTAGCCACTTTCGATGATCTAACCGACATGCTTGACTTCGACTCCGAAGACATCGACGGTATGGACGCCGATGAAGGAGACGACCAAGAACCAGCACCTATAGGGCACTAGAAAGCCACCTCGTCATATGACATATACATGGTGGACACCCCCAAAGCAGGGGATGGCGATGAAAAAATGGAGGACGACCCATCCAAGAAGCAACCCAAGCGCCGACGTCAGCGGCGCCGCTCTAAATCCCGCCAAAGCAAAAACGGCGACTCCGGCACCGGAGACATCAACACCCCGAATAGTGTCGAAGACAACCCCCTCCAGCAGGATTCAGCGCAGGAAGATGGAGGAGCCAGCCCTCATGAGAGAGCGGCAGACAGGGAGGTCGAGGACGACAATTATATGCCTCCCTCCGAAGACGAGGCAAGCCTCGACGGCGACGAATTCGTCGTGCCAGAGGATCCCGTCGAACAAGAGCGTTTCAAACGCAGGATTATGGCCACAGCGAGCAGCCTCAAGAAAAAACAGCAGCAGCTTAGAGTTGACCAAGACTTGCTAGCCGACAGATGGACTGAAGTCCTAGCGGCCGAAGAGTATAAACTCGAATGCCCCTCCAAGAGCTACCCAAAGCGCAGGCTACTACCCCAACTAGAGGAGGAAGCAACCAAACCCACATCACCAGCGTACGATGCACCCGATCAGCCACCCCGTGGCCGCGACAGAGAGGCCTTTCGGCCCTCAACCCAAGCCGCACCCCTGTGCCGCTCCAAGAATACCGGAGCAGGGGGAAATGCAACAGACCTGCGAGACATATTGGAGGATAAGGCAAGGCAAACAAGATCAATCTACGGATCACGTGGGTGCCCCACGTCACGTGACAATAACCGTCACGCCGGATATGATGAATACGGCCAGGCCGAACACAACAGACAAAGCTCATCCGAGCTACTTCGCGATATAGCCCAGTACAGGGGCGCCGCAGACCCACTATGCTTCACAGACGAAGTAATGGATCATCAAATCCCCGAGGGTTTTAAACCCGTAAACATCGAATCATACGATGGCACAACAGATCCCGCGGTATGGATCGAGGATTATCTCCTTCATATCCACATGGCCCGTGGTGATGATCTACACGCCATCAAATACCTCCCGCTCAAGCTTAAAGGACCAGCTCGGCATTGGCTTAACAGCCTGCCAGCAGAGTCAATTAGTTGCTGGGAGGACCTGGAATCCACATTCCTTGACAACTTCCAGGGCACTTATGTGCGACCACCAGACGCTGATAACCTAAGCCACATAACCCAGCAGCCAGAGGAATCAGCCAAACAATTTTCGACACGGTTCCTAACCAAGAAAAATCAAATAGTCAACTGTCCGGACGCCGAGGCCCTTGCAGCCTTCAGGCAGAACATCCGAGACGAATGGCTTGCCCGGCACCTAGGACAGGAAAAGCCGAAATCTATGGCAGCCCTCACGACACTCATGACCTGCTTTTGCGCGGGAGAAGACAGCTGGCTAGCTCGTAGCAGTAACATAACCAAGAGCCCTGGCAATTTGGATACCAAGGACAACAATGGCAGGTCATGTCGCAACAAGCACAAGCGCCACATTAACGGCGACAATACTGAGGACACGGCAGTTAATGCCGGATTCATAGGCTCTAAACCCGGTCAGCGGAAGAAGCCATTCAAAAGAAACCCTCCGGGCCCATCCAGTTTAGACCGGATACTCGATCGCTCGTGCCAGATACATGGCACCCCCGAACAACCAGCCAACCACACCAACAGGGATTGTTGGGTGTTCAAGCAGGCAGGCAAGTTAAGTGCCGAAACCAGAGACAAGGGGCTGCATTGCGATGACGAGGAGGAGCCCCGGCCGCCGAACAACAAAGGACAGAAGGGCTTCCCCCACAAGTGCGGACGGTGAACATGATATACACAACCCATATCCCCAAAAGGGAGCGGAAGCATGCTCTCAAGGAAGTCTATGCGTTGGAGCCAGTCGCCCCAAAGTTCAACCCATGGTCCTCCTGCCCGATCACTTTTGATCGAAGGGACCACCCCACTAGCATTCGTCAGGGCGGATTCGCCGCATTGGTCCTAGACCCAATCATTGACGGATTTCACCTCACTAGAGTCCTCATGGACGGCGATAGCAGCCTGAACCTGCTTTATCAGGATACAGTGCGAAAAATGGGTATAGATCCGTCAAGGATTAAACCCACAAAAACAACCTTTAAAGGCGTCATACCAGGTGTAGAAGCCAGCTGTACAGGCTCGGTTACACTTGAAGTGGTCTTCGGATCCCCGGATAATTTCCAAAGCGAAGAGTTAATCTTCGACATAGTCCCATTCTGCAGTGGCTATCACGCCCTGCTCGGACAAACCGCATTCGCAAAATTCAATGCGGTGCCGCACTATGCATACCTCAAGCTCAAGATGCCAGGCCCTCGCGGAGTCATTATGGTAAATGGAAACACCGAACGCTCTCTCCAAACGGAGGAGCACACGGCGGCACTGGCGGCGGAAGTACAGAGCAGCCTCTCAAGGCAACTCTCCAATCCGGGTGTTAAACGTCCGGACAACGTCAAGCGCGCCCGAAGTAACCTACAACAAAATCGGTTGGCATGTTCCGAGCAAGCATAGCAGTGCGGCCCCAACCCCAGCCCTCGCCAGATAGCGATATCGGTACCACGCGTACATAATTATGCTTTGGAAATACCATGGGCATAAGGGGAGGGGCACAACCACGGCACGCCCAGAATGTGGCTCAACCGCACCTAGGGGCTCCCTATTCTGCCGTTTCCTTTTTTATATACTTTCAGGATCCAACTATTCGGAAGGCCTGTCCGGCAATACACTCGCCGAACACACGATGCAACAGCCAGGGAGAGAACAAGCCGCGTCAAATGTCCAGGTGGTCTCTATAACGAGCTAAATACCCGTTTTACTTAAATTCACGCAGCTTGCCCGTGGAGGGGGACATGTCAAATAATCCCATCTCTTTCTTATCGCACTATTTGTATCGTTCTGCTTTCATAGCAGCCCTTTTTAATAAACAATACATAGCTCTTATCTATTATTCTATTCATCTATTTTTATACAAATGTGTTCAGTCATGACATTATGCAACCGTACACTTTGGTACGGCCAATACACCAGGGGCTTAAGCACCCCATAACATGGTGTGAGAAGACCGAACACTCTCATGAGTGCGGCACCCCGAACTTATAGCACTATACCCATCGGCTCCGTATCATGTCTTGGGTCAATAGTTGGGTTTGCCCGGCTCCCATGTTTTGGTACCTTACGTTCCGCAATGTTAACTAAGGTAGTGCTGGGAGAACTACTACGATTGTGCCCCAGTTGAGCTGGGTTAACCCCTCAGTAGAGAAAGCTAAAACTGACCGTCATGATAGTGCGAGAGACCGGTCGCTGTTCGTGAGGTTTTTTGAGTCCCTAAAGACTTATGCCGCTTAGAGCGAGGAGCCAGATTTTTCTGGCCTAGGCGTGGATAGCGCGCCAAACTCGGTCTTCCGAATACTAGGGGCTTCGCCGAAATTTGAAATTATAGAATTCTATGGCTAAGTGAGAGTGATAAAGCATTATAAGTCTGATGGCCTTGTTCGTTGTGATGAGCGCCTCCCTAGATGGACCCAAGAATGGGAACAAGAGCGCTCAGGTTTATCCCGAACACCCCAGCACTCGTGGCATGGGGGTAGAAGCCGACGACTTGCATCTCTCAGATTTAATAAATGGCCGCACATAAGGTAATATTTTAAATTAACAAGCGTTGCTTAGCGCATATGAACATAGTTTTCAGCGTACAGGATAACAGATGCGAGTCTACTCAAAAATTACATCTTTGGAGCATTCACCCGCTATAAGGCGGGCACCCTTCAGGATGCCCTTATAATACATCTCGGGTGTGCGATACTCCTTGACTGGCGGTGGCGCGTCCGTCAAAAGCTTCTCAGCATCTAGCTTGCCCCAATGCACTTTAGCACGGGCAAGGGCCCGACAGGCACCTTCAATACAGATGGAGCGCTTGATGACTTCAATCCATGGACAAGCGTCCACCAGCCGCCGCACCAGACCGAAGTAACTCCCAGGCATGGCTTCTCTAGGCCATAGCCGAACTATGAGGCCCTTCATGGCCTGTTCGGCCACCTTGTGGAGCTCGACCAGCTGCTTCAGCTGGTCGCTCAGGGGCATCGGATGTCCGGCCTCAGCATATTGAGACCAGAACACCTTTTCCGTCGAGCTCCCCTCCTCGGCTCGGTAGAATGCAGCAGCATCAGACACACTACGGGGCAGATCGGCGAACGCTCTTGGAGAGCTCCGGATTCGTGTAAGTAATAGATAATTTACTTTTATATGCTTGCTTTGCATAAAGAATGCCTTACCCGCCGCTATTTTCTTTATCGCCTCGATCTCCTGGAGGGCCTTCTGGGCCTCGGCCTTAGCGGTTTTGGCACTCTCAAGAGCCAAGGCGAGCTCGGACTCTCGAGTCTTCGAGTCATGCTCCAAACTCTCGTGTTTCTCCACGAGAGCCTGGAGCTCTTGCCGCACCTCCGCCACCCGCGCCTCCTGCTTCTCTCCCTCGGTGCGCTCCAAGGCCGCACTGTTTTCGGCCGTGGACACCGCTTCCTTCAGGGTCGCCACCTCGATCGTGGCCCCTGCAACATTCGCGTTGGTCCTATCATTTTTTGCAACCAGGTATTTCTATATACATTTACATATGGTATTACATACCGTCCTTGTCCTCGAGCTTCTTCTTGGCACGGCCAAGCTCGTTCTCGGACCGCTCGAGACTCTCCTTCAATGCATTGACCTCCGCAGTCAGTGCGGCAGAGGTCAGCACCGTAGCCTGCATTCCCATATTGACATATTTATGTTAGACTCCCGCGTAATATCTTTTTAGATCCTCAGCTCGGCTTTTCTTTCCGAACACCAAACTGAGCATCAGGGGCTACTATCTATGCGGTAACATTTTTATATGTTTTGAATACATACCTCAAAGCTTGTTAACAGGCTTGTACAGGCTTCTGTCAGCCCGCTCTTGGCGGACTGAACCCTCTGGATCACCGCACTCATAACAGTGCGGTGTTCCTCGTCGATGGAGGCGCCGTTGAGCGCCTCTAGCAAATCGTCCGGTGCCTTCGGTTGGACAGAGGCCGCCGGCGTTGTAGGCGTGCCCTTCTTGCGAAGGCGCCGCCTATCGGTCTCTGGAACCGTTGATGGTTCCGGACCGGTGTCCGGCCCAGAGCCGGACTTAGATCCCTCTGGGGCTTTACCCCCTTTGGGCCTGGACTCCGGGAGGTCGCCTTGCGGCGCCTCCAGGACCACCTTCTCTTGGTTTAGTCCCTTTTGGGACTCCACCTCGGCATCGTCCGCAGGGAGAGGGGAGGAGGCCGTCGGAAATGAAGCGCTATTCACGTCTGACGAATCCAGGGAGCCGCTCGACGAATCGCCGAGCTGAGCCTTGGGCGGTCTGCATGATTGAATTCGGCGTCAGAAGGTACCGTATAATAGAGGAGCGCCATAAGTTATTCGGGTATCCGGATACTTACGATTTTCCCAGGGGCTTGACCCTGGATGGCCATTCCTCCCCGCCGTCTTCGGCATCAGAGGCGTAGTCCGGCAGAAGGGTCCTCCCCTTCTTGGACCCTCCGGCATCCCCAGTTGGGGCGGCCTTCCTTTTCTTTCCTCTCCCCGTTGGAGGGGGAGGCTTCTTCTTCCTCCTCCTCGTCTTCAGAGGCGGAGGGTGCTTCGGGGTTGTCAGGCGATGAATCCGACACCACCAAGCGCCGGGAACTCTTTCGAGTCCCCGTGGCATTCTTCTGCGGCACCACGTGGGGTGCCGGAACCAGCAGCCCCGTTGATCGGGCATCCGCTGGGTCTTCTGGTAAGGGATCCGGACAGTTAACCTGCCCAGACTTCTTCAGCCAGTCCTGTCAAAGGTAAGGGAGTTTAGATCCCGCATAGAGTCAGACTATGAAAAACAAGAGTCCCGTAAAGGGCAGAATAGCTTACCTCGCTGGCCTGACACCGCGAGCTGAATCCGCGATCTTCGGTAGCGGATGCGGGGGCCTTAGCACCCTTAAACAACACCTTCCAGGTATCTCCGTACGTAGTGTCGAAGAGCTTGCTCAAGGTTTGGTGTTGTGCCGGATCAAACTCCCACAATTTGAAGGCCCGTTGTTGGCATGGGAGGATCCGGCGGATGAGCATAACCTGGACTGCGTTGACAAGCTTGAGATTCTTGTTCACCAGCTTTTGGACGCAGGTTTGAAGTCCGGTCAGCTCTTCCAAATCTCCCCATGTTAGGCCCGTCTCTTTCCAGGAAGTGAGCCATGTGGGGAAGCCAGATTGGAATTCGGGGGCCACCGCCCATTTGGGGGCGCGCGGCTCGGTGATGTAGAACCACCCCGATTGCCACCCCTTTATTGTCTCCACAAAGGAGCCCTCGAGCCATAGGACGTTGGCCATCCGGCCCACCATGGCACCTCCGCACTCCGCTTGGCGGCCGCCCACTACCTTCGGCTTGACATTAAAAGTCTTCAGCCATAAGCCGAAGTGGGGCCGGATGCAGAGGAAGGCCTCGCACACAACGATGAGCGCCGAGATGTTGAGGATGAAGTTCGGGGCCAAATTGTGGAAGTCCATGCCATAGTAGAACATGAGCCCCCGGACGAACGGGTGAAGAGGAAAGCCCAGTCCGCGGAGGAAATGGGGGAGAAACACGACCCTCTCATGGGGCCTAGGGGTGGGGATGAGTTGCCCCTCATCTGGAAGCCGGTGCGCGATGTCGTCAGACATGTATCCGGCCTTCCTTAATTTTTTGATTTCCCCCTCCGTGATGGAGGAGGCCATCCATCTACCTCACGCTCCAGACATGATTGGAGAAGGTCGATGTGGGAAGTGCGGACTTGGGTGTTGGAGCTCGAGTACGCAGGGATGGATAAGCAAAGGAGGAAGAAGGCGTAAATGGAAAGGGTAGATCCTTATCCCCTTATATGGGGGGCCGAAACTACAAGTCCCCACCAGCCTAATAAAACTCGCTTATCTCCCAAGCGCCGTGGTTAATGGCGCGGTTGGGTTACCCACGCCCGTATTGATGAGAATCCTGGAATAAGGGGACACGATCTCTGCTTTGACAAGACATGCCAAGGAAACTGCCTCGCTAAACGCGCTGAGGTGGAACAGTAAAATGATTTGAATAAAGGCTTGGCCGTGGCGTGATGTCACGCTGCGGAATACGTCAGCAGATTAGATTTGTGCAGATATTATTCTCTCTACGGTGGTATGTGGAACTTATTTTGCAGAGACGGACACTATCCTTGTGTTCAACATCTTCTATGAAGTATTCGGAGGAGGAACCCGCCTTAGAATGCCAAAGAAAATTTGCGTGCCGGACTCGTCGTCATTGAAGCCTGGTTCAGGGGCAACTGAGGGAGTCCTGGATTAGGGGGTGTCCGGATGGCCGGACTATGACCTTTGGCCAGACTCCCGGACTATGAAGATACAAGATTGAAGACTTCGTCCCGTGTCCGGATAGGACTTTCCTTGGCGTGGAAGGCAAGCTTGGCGATATGATATGAAGATCTCCTCCCATTGTAACCGACTCTGTGTAACTCTAGCCCTCTCTGGTGTCTATATAAACCGGAGAGTTTTAGTCCGTAAGACGAAACACAATCATACCATAGGCTAGCTTCTAGGGTTTAGCCTCTCTGATCTCGTGGTAGATCAACTCTTGTACTACCCATATCATCAATATTAATCAAGCAGGAGTAGGGTTTTACCTCCATCGAGAGGGCCCGAACCTGGGTAAAAACATCGTGTCCCTTGTCTCCTGTTACCATCCGCCTAGACGCACAGTTTGGGACCCCCTACCCGAGATCCGCCGGTTTTGACACCGACAGTCTCCAAACCAAATATTTGGAAGTCAAGTTGTGAAAGCATAGTATAGCGACGAGACAATGCATCAGCAATAACATTTTCTTTTCCCTTCTTGTGTTTAATGACATAAGGGAAAGTCTCAATGAATTCAACCCATTTAGCATATCTACGATTCAGTTTAGCTTGACTTTTAATATGTTTCAAAGATTCATGATCAGAGTGTATAACAAATTCTTTGGGCCATAAATAAAGTTGCCATGTTTCTAAAGTCGGAACAAGAGCATTTAATTCTTTATCATAAGTAGAATAATTCAGACTAGGCCCACTCAATTTTTCAGAAAAGTATGCAACAAGTTTGCCATCTTGTAATAACACACCTCCTAATCCAATTCCACTAGCATCACATTCAAGCTCAAATGTCTTATTAAAATCAGGAAGTTGGAGTAAAGGAGCATGTGTCAACTTATCTTTCAACACCGTGAAGGCTTCTTCCTGTGCGGTACCCCAAACAAAAGGCACATCCTTCTTTGTAAGCTCATTGAGAGGTGCAGCAATGGTGCTGAAATCTCTCACAAAACGCCTATAGAATCCAGCGAGGCCAAGAAAACTCCTCACTTGTGTGACCGTTTTGGGTTGCGGCCAACTCTCAATAGCTTCAATCTTGGCTTTATCAACTTCAATTCCCTGTGGAGTAACAACATAGCCAAGAAAAGACACTCGGTCGGTGCAAAAGGTGCACTTCCCAATGTTACCAAAGAAACGTGCATCACGTAGAGCAATAAAAACAGCACGTACATGTTCCAAATGTTCCTCCAAAGATCTGCTATAAATCAATATGTCATCAAAATAAACTACCACAAATCGTCCAATGTAAGCACGTAAAACTTCGTTCATTAATCTCATGAAAGTACTAGGTGCATTAGTTAACCCAAAAGGCATGACTAACGACTCATATAATCCGCACTTAGTTTTAAATGCTGTTTTCCATTCATCCCCCAGTTTCATACGAATTTGATGGTATCCACAACGCAAATCAACTTTGGAGAATATTGTAGAGCCACTCAATTCATCAAGCATATCATCTAGCCTAGGAATAGGATGACGATAATGAATAGTAATATTATTAATGCCTCTACAATCAACACACATACGCGATGTACCATCTAGCCTAGGAACAGCACAAAGACTAAGGGATTCGCGTATATAATCTTTGTCGAGAAGCTATTGTACTTGACACATAATCTCCTTTGTCTCCTCTAGATTGGTACGGTATGGCGCACGGTTTGGCAGTGAAGCACCGGGAATTAAGTCAATCGGATGCTCAATCCCTCGAATAGGCGGTAATGCTGGTGGCACGCCTTGTGGAAAGACATCAGCGAACTCTTGCAAAATGTTAGTGACAGCAGGAGGCAAAGGGGAAGGCATGTCCTCGAGTGAAAATAATGCCTCTTTGCACACAAAAGCATAGCAAATAGATTTGCTGAAATCTAGCTCATCAATATCAGATTTGGTGGCAAATAAACATGCACTTTTCAATTTAATTTCAGAAGCCACACTAGATGGTTTATTATTAGACTTCATTTGTTGCTCAAATTCTTTTGCCACAATCTCATTTTCACTCTTATTCTGCTCCTGTTTTGCTTTATTAGCTCTATTAATATCATCTTTCAAAATGTAATCAGGAGTCATAGGAAGCAAAGTAATATTTTTATCCTTATGAACAAGAGTATACTGATTATTTCTACCATGGTGTACTGAGTTTTTATCAAATTGCCATGATCTACCAAGTAATAAGGAACATGCTTGCATAGGTACCACATCACAATCAACATAATCAGCATATGTAGAGATACTAAAATGCACACGAACAGTACGTGTTACCTTAACCTTGCCGCTGTTGCGTTCCTTCACAACTCCCTTTGTATGGAACAAATTATGCCTCTGAGTTAGCTTAGCTTGTGTGACCTGCACACTCAAAACACGTTGAGAAACTAAACATTCATACCTGTCAGCGTCTTCAGGAGCCATGTATTGCGTCTCATGATCATAATCATCTCCATCATGTTCTTCACGTGTAATAAGAGCCAACGTCTCCTCATCATAGTCACTAGCAGACTCATACCCACCATCCTCAGTAGCAATCATCACATGCTGAGATTTGCATTCTCTCGCATAATGACCTCTTCCCTTATAACGACGACAAAAAATATCACTTGTGTGCCATGTTGATGCCATGGAAGAAGAAAAGCTCTGTGCAAGCCCGGCAGGTGCGCTCTTGGCAGATAATGGTGGTTGTGCCTGCTTTCTTGCATCACGGCTGGAGATGGCACCTGATGGAGGTGCTGGTGCAGTTGAAGTAGAAGATGCACGCGGTGTCCATGATGAAGGTTGGCCTGCAGAAAAGTTAGTTCGCGCCAATGCTTGGTGATCCTGCACTTCACGTTCAGCTTTACAAGCAACACGGAATAAACGAGTGATATTAGTATAGTCCTTATACTCTAGAATGGTCTGAATCTCTCTATTTAATCCACCCATAAAACGTGCAAGCATAGCTTCATTCTCCTCAACAATACCACATCTAATCATGCCAGTTTGTAATTCCTGATAATATTCTTCTACAAAAAATTTCCCTTGTCTTAAGCGCTGCAATTTTTGAAGCAATTGACGTTGATAATATGGTGGAACCCAAGGAGTACGCATAGAAGTTTTCAAAGCAGCCCAAGTAGTTGTAATAGGATATAATATACAATGTTCAGACCACCATACACATGCAAAACTAGTGAAAGCACAAACAACAGTGGCAACCCGTCTCTCCTCAGGATATTGTAAACATATAAATCGTTGTTCAGTTTCTAACTCCCAAGTAAGATATATATCAGGAACATATCTACCCTCAAATGGTGGAATATTCAATTTCAGTTTAGGAAGATGGTCATGATCTCGTACCTGAGGGAGAGCCCTACCATTGTGATTATTTGCATGTGGACGACCTGGTGGTTGCGGTGCAGGTGGTTGCACGTAGTTCTGATTTTGATAAACCTCATCCTCGTAATCTCCCACATAATCATCCTCCTCCTCATTAGCAGCAGGAGCCCCAGAAGTATCAACAGCAGCACCAACAGTTTGGCCAAACGCAAGAGGGACACGGCTCACTCGGCGGAGGGTTGTTTCGCGACGTGGAGGTAGTCGTTGTTGTTGTTGTTGTTGTTGTAGAGGTGCGTTAGGTGCAGCGGGTGGTGGTGGTGGAAGACGCGTGAGCAATTCATTAAACTTGTTATCGAGCTTTGTTTCGAACGTCTTCTCCATGCCATCTATCTTCTCCATGGCTTCTTTAAATCTGTTTAGCATATCTTGCACCTGTCCACTCATCACTTGCTGAAATTTATCATGCAACTCCTTATTCGTCATATTCTCCCAGTCAGTCTCGTCGGCTTGTGATCCTGGCATGGTTAGGAGCAAATAGAAATAGACAAGAATATGATCCTACAGACTACTAACAAGAGGTGGTGGTGGGTGTCACAAAACCGTCAAGCAAATCTTAAATTCTTACCAGTTCTTACCCAGCAGCAGGCGGTGATCGGCAACCGTTGTAGTCAAAACTCTCAAAGCTTGGATAGAGTGATTACCAGGGAGAGTCAAACGCACGACGTAGATGTATGTGGAGCTGGGAAGGCTTATAATATGGTAGCAAAAAGGGTCAGCAATAATCAATTCAGAGATGCAAAGTTGAATAAACGCTCAATGACGGTACTGTGCTGGTCCTAGGCTAGACTATGCTAGAGACGCGAGCCTAGAACACCAACAAAATCACGGTGCGGCACGTAAACAAGGGAGGAGCACACTCTGACTTTTTTTCTCTCTTTTCCCCCCTTTTTTGCACTTTTTTTGCACTTTTTTTTTGCTCCGCAACAAATTTTTTCGAAAAACTACAAATGGTCTAAAAACTGCCTAGCCAGAATTTTCCAGACTTAGTTTTTTTTTAGTTTGGAACTATTTCTCTATTGCGGGTAGCACGGAAGTTGGGGAGTCCTTCTCTGTCACGACTCAGAGTATGGCGTGATCTGGAAATCCAAAACAGAGTAACAAAATACTGGACTTGGAATAGGACTAGTGGCGGAGATGAAACTGTTTGAACTCGGACTGGTGGCGGAGATGAATCTGGTGGAACTCGGACTGGTGGCGGATATATGTTGCAGGTGGACTCGGATTGGCGTGATGGCGGCGGGTATGTGGTGGCGTATATGGACTCGGATTGCCGGTGAATATGTGGTGGTGGTATATGGCAGCAGCGACGATGATGATGCGGTGGTGATATATGGCAGCGGCGACGTGACAACCTGTGAACAGAACTCAAAACTCTAAAGGACTAGACACTAAGACCAGCAACTTGACACGACGATGCAACCGCAAATTCAACAAAGCAAATACAGAAAAAATATGCAAAGGCTTAGATTGGTTCGGATGGGATGAACTAACCCTAATTTTTTTGGCTTTTTTGTGGACTATAGGTATGAAGAACAGACTCGATCTAAACTAAGAAAAACTGTAAAATCTCACCGAGTAACCTGGAAATCTGATACCACTTGATAGAGGTAAAGGTGTCCTGTCTTTTGATGAGATGGTGGCTATCGTTTTGGAGGAAGTCAACTTTGACGATCCGACTATGAACGTGTGACGATGTCGCACCTTACCAATCGCTAAACCAACTCCGAGAGGTTATTGATCACGCCAGAGCACGATCAACCTGACCACAAAGGTCTGTTTCCTGCAGGCAAACGAAGAACAAGCAAGAAACTAAGATTGCAATCTGGATATTGCGAATATAAGAGGAAAGCTTTATTGATCAAGGTGGGGTTCTGTGATGCCTTTGTCTGGTCGTTGAACACAAACGAAGTACGCGAAGTTGCAGCTATGGCAAACTTTAATCTAAAGAAACCCAAAGTCTAAACGACGCCCTAAGGGCTGTATATATGGAGGAAGAGGGGGGAATTTCGTGGCCCTTGGGGAAGGGGTCCGAAACCAACCGTATCTCTTGTTTTCCCACATATACGGACTCTAAAAACAGCCTATACTCAAGTATTTCAAAAATACATGGGCCTGGCCCAATATTAAGGTGACGCGGCACCTAGAATAGCCTCTGGACGAAAATTATGAAGTGGCATCTTGTATATTTCGTCTAAGGCTTCATGCACTCATTATGGTGGGTTCAACGTCCTGAAATCATAACTTGTAACTCCGTTCTTGTTCCCCTTGCGCATGCCATCATCTCCATCCTTGTTCTTGCTCCAATGTTCATCCTTCTCCAAGCTAGGCCCTTCATTTGTAAGCAAAACAAATGTATCCAATTTAGGCAGCATCATATTCTCATGAACATTAGAATCATTACCACGAAACGAAAGTACCTGGTAATATAATTGGTGTGCGCGAGCTCTAGTAATTGGTCCAGTATGTATAGCAGCAGGGGCTGTGGGTGTAACAATGGTATTTATGTCCTCATCACCTCCAAAGCGAAATAAGTTAAGCCCAAGCCCATAACTCAAAAATGAGTTCTTTACATCTTGTATGGCTTATTTTGACAATAAGCCCTGGAAAGGCAGGATCGAACTGGCCCTTAACCTGCAATTCAATTGTGCGTGCAATGATGAATCACTCCTGCCTGCTATAGTGTACATGTAGGCATCATCATACCTGGCATAACCTAATACTTGTGCATTCCATTGTAGAATCTGGAATAAGCAATGTTTATGTTAGTTCCTACATTGCACATGATGTTTAAATGCCCCTTAAAGTCAAGTGATGGTCTTTAAGCCTCCTTCTTTGCTTCTTTTCTTGATATGTAAGATTTGCTCACACATCTGTTCAATTGCTTGTTTGCATCCGCAAGCCATACTAGGACTGTTTGCTTTTATTACTTGTTGTTCTTGACCTAACACTCTAGCAGAGCTTGTCAATGATTTAAACACTAAGGGCTGTTGTAGTGGGGCCTTGTCTAACTCATAGGTGACATAAAGGTTTGGTTGTACACTAAAGTAGGCTCTCCAACAGTACCTGGAGATCCAGTTTGAAGGTATGCCTAGTTTTTACATAGTGCAGACATTGTGCAAGTGCAAGATATGCGGCATGTTTCATTATGTGGTGTTGTTTTTTTATAATCTCATCCTTTTGTGTTCACAGACTGGAAAGTATGCATATTTATCTTCCAAGGAGACGAGTAACTACTTTGTGTCACCTTGCAGAGGGGGTGCAATGAAGATAAGATTGAGGATTTCCAAGTACAAGATGTTAGGAAGGATCCTTGCAAGAGAAGTAGGAGTTGCACTGAGCCTCTTCAACCAGTTAAGGTAAGTCACTGTATCCAACTCAACAATTCAATTCCTTGTTTGTTTCAGGCATCGTTAATTTGCTCTTTTCAATTGCTTTATTTGTCCTCAGTTAATGAGATGCCCAAACAATGATGCCTGATGTTGGGTACTTGTATAACTATTAGTTGACATAATTAAAGGCCTTACCATTTAATTACTCTGCCGAAGTGTGCCTGAAGCTTTCAAGTCTATTAACCAACTACTATTGCATGAGGCTCACAATCTAGTTTATACTAGGGTAATGATTGCATAGTTTTGCTTGCTGTAGTAGGTTTGTATGAATCCCTCTGCTGTTCATTATGCTCCCTAAGACTTTAATTGAGCTATAGAATGGCCAACTGCTTGCCTACTTATACGCAATGTGCTGTCTCAATTTGTAACTTGTCTATGTTTTGGATTGGGCCCCAACATCATGCTCCTCTGGTGAGGTAAGAGAAATTTCTGTATGCAGGCTGCACAGACTACCTTTTTTATAATTTTTTAAATATCACCTGCTTATGCTTCATGACGTGTAACATTATTGTTAGTCCTATTTTGCCATGTACAAAATAGACTGTCTTGCTCGCTTCACTGTTGTAACTATATTTTTGCCCCACTCATGTGTACTTACAGAAACATTTCCGAATGAAGTGACATCAACACAAAGATCTGCGAGCAGTGCGGCATGGCCGTTAACGAATGATTATGGATTGGAATTGGAATGTGCTGATGTTCTCGAGCATCAACTAGAGGTGGCAAGACAACGTGTACATGATTCTCAACGTACAATCAACAAGTTGAGGCTGGACATGCAGGTATTAGATGCAGGAGTCAAAAAATGAAACAAGACACGGAGGTAACCACGAAGGAATTGGAGATTTTGCGGACTGAAATTTGTGCTATCTGAATCCGGCCAATCCTATTTTCTGAAGAGATTATTGTTCAAATGGTAAGTTCTGTTGATGTGTGTCCATGAAGTATGAGCTTTATTTGTCCAATGTATGTAATTTACTATTTTTGTACGCTTTATTATCACTGGTGCCGAACTATAATGCCCAGTGGGTATATTCGGCTATAATTTCTTTATTGTATAGTGTAGGATTATTCTACGTTTCCATGCCCTCTTTTTATTGTATAGTGTATGTTTTTAGAGGCGATAGTATAGAGTAGAATATTTCTTGAATATGCTATATCATTGAAACAGGGGCCAACACGCCCAAACATTTCCTGGATGCCATACAAACGAACAAACATGTGTAGTCAAAGCGGGCCTTAATTGGGCTAGTCAAAATAATATTAAGTGGATCCCAAATGATGTGGCCCACCATAACAACGGCTCTTGGCAGGCCGTCAACAGGCCTAAAGCTCGATAGGGCCGTATAAATGGAAATGGCCCACGGGCCTTTAGCAGGCCGAAATAAATGTCAATTGTGTCTCAGCCCTTTTACTTTACGGGCCAGTAAGAGGCCGAAAGTGTTATGGGCCAGAGGAGGCACAATTTGCAAACTAGGCTTTTAATAGGCCGAAAGTCGCGTTGGGCTGAAATGATGCCCTGTGGAATGTGGGCCCCTAATGGACCTTTGTCCTACGGAACGTCGGCCCCTAATGGACCTAAAGTCAAAGGCCCAACTATTGTGCTAGCCGTTAGCAGGCTGAGTGACAAAATGGGCTAAGAGTTGGCCCATTTACCGAATGGGCCGAGGACAGGCCTAAAGTCACAGCGGGCTAGAATTGGCCCAACTGCAGAATGGGCCGAGAAAAGGCCAAAAGACATTCCCGGCCATTAACGGGCTGGAACTGACGATGGGCTGCTAACAGGCCGAAAGAAGCTCAGGCCGCAATTGGGCCCAAAAACATAGCGGGCCATTAACGGGCTTAAACTGACGATGGGCTGGAAATTATAGAATCTAGAATGGGCCTTTGATGGGCCGATTCTGTGTAACTTGTATGTGACGTACTTGTAAATGGGCCTGACTCAAGTAGGATGCCAATGGGCCGGCCCGCTTATTTTGACAGGCCCAGCCTTTTCACCGGAATGGGCCTTTGTTGGGCCGTGCCACGTGTTGACGTATCATAGGCGTCTCCTGTCCAATGAGCGGATGACATCTGTCCCAACGGTGAGACAACACGTGTTTCCTACGACCAATGAGAATTTTACACGTGGCAAATCCCCATTGGTCGTGGCTGTTAGTGGGTTATCGGATCCAAAACCTGACTCGATAGCTTAACGGCGTTCCGTTACGGTGGATGCCACGTGTCAGTCACCCTTGACGAAAGCACTTCTATGACGCGCGATTTATCGTCATGGAAGTGGACACTTCCTTGATGATAATTTTGGTAATGTCATGGAACACTTCTACGACAGCACAGGTATGACTATCTTGATTCTGTCATAAAATCATCATGGATGTACATGCATGATAGAAAACGTGACCTATTGTGACAAAATGTATCATCATGGAAGTGTATTTTTTTTAGTGTTGGAAGACAGATTATCCCCACATGACACCCGTTCAGACGCGTGTTGAACAGATCAGCACGACACCTAGCAGTGCACTTAATGCACTTTGTCCTAACTATCAGAGTTAGGTATGATAGCACTGTAAGCTATCTAATCACTAGATAATGACTGTTTTGCCACTGTGGTTACCTCGTGAGCTATAAAAGAAGGTCCAAGTTAAACTAGAGAGGGATTCAGACCCCCTCACACTTGTACGTTTGTAGCTGCTTCTCCCGAGGCCACCTTGTCGGGCTCGAGTGTTGTGTGTTGTTGTGCTCCACCATCCAATCCACCAAAGTCAGGAGTAGGGTTTTACGCCTCACGGCGGCCCGAACCTGTGTAAAAACCACCCGTGTCATCGCCGTCACACTGCCCCATGGTTTCCGCTCTTTGTGCAACGTCATCTTCCCCTTGCTGAACCACAAAGGGGCTCTTGGCCCTATAGGTGATCGCGTCCACCCATGACACCTTGCGGATGCAATATCTTTACTCATAATTGAACTTGGAAGACAATTTGTTCACATGCATCCATGCATAAGAAGGATCCTCCTAGAATTTTCTAATATTCAAGTTCTCATATATCTAAACAGCTAATTCATTTATTCAGAAAAACACAAAATGTGCTTACTGAACTTATGTGTTGGTGGTGACAACCCTCTTTTCATAGTGTATAATGAACTGTCATGTGAAACAAAAGGACTGATGAGAGATGAAGGATCAACCTTCTTATTCTAATGTATACAGCAGGTTAATCAGTTCTCACACAGAAAAGTGTCGTATCCTTTTATCAAGTGTTTGCTAAATTCTATGATCTATCAATGTGCCATGGTTAAGTCTAATGGATAGTCTAATAGATTATGAATTCAGCCCAGACAATTTTGACTAAATTATGATTCTAAGTCTGTAGGTAAACTACTTCTTGATACTATTCTTAGTATAGATACATCATTTTCTGTGGGAGTTGACTCCTTTGCTAGGTTCTAATGGGTTCTTTTGCGATACACATGCACACTGATTTGAGAAACTGCTACTTTTTCTAATCTATCAAATTTTGACTAAATTAGACATAAGTAAATATAGTAAATGGTGAGAAGTAAGATTGTTATGTTTTCAAATTAGTTTAGCTTGTCTGCACATCAGGAACTCCTTTCTTTTAATCTAGCACACTCAACCAATTTTGGTAGATTCTGGTAAAAAGGGAAGGGCAGAAAAATAATTTTGTTGGAAAATTCAGATGATTAAACTTGAAGACCCGATTGTTCAAGAATATTACATCTTTATTGTTCTCTGAGAAATTTCTCCAAATAGTTTATCACTGCATTCTGTTTGTTGTGGCAACATATTGGTAAGTGCTTCTTTATAAAGAAATATAAGGTCGTTTAGATCACTAATTTCCATGGCTAGATGAAGCCTTGTCATTGTGGCACAAAAAATACTTCAATGTGCCACTAATACATCGTTCAACAATTTGATAGGCCCGTTCGCCCATGAAACTAGTCTCGGCCAAAATATGATCTCGAGAGATGTCGCACCACCAACCTGTCAAAATGAAAAAAGGGGCACATTACACTCATCATAATAGCAAAAGGAGCACATTCCACCTATCAACCTGAAAGTGCTAGTTATAGACTAGAGGGGGTTGAATAGGCGATTTTTATGAAAGTCTTGAAGAGAGGCAATGTCTTCAAGGATAGACAACCAAATACAACCTAGAAAGTATGCAGAAGAAGATAAACTACACTAGCCAAGCCATAGTCTAGTAAAGAGTACGAAGTAACACGAAGACAAACAGCAGCTAGGTAGAGTGGATCAGAATAGGAAGACAGTATGAAGCCAATTATGCAATTAGAGAGAATGTCTTCACTCAGTGAAGTCAAAGAGGACAAGCAGGCAATGACTTCACTAAGCTAAATAGTAAGGGTGAAGTGATAGAACAAGTTGCTTGGTGAAGACAAGGATTTGGTAGATCAGTTCCAGTTGTTGTGACAAATGTACGTCTGGTCAGGGAGGCTAAGATTGAACTTACTAGACGCGTCTTCACCTTATTCCCCTTGAGCTAAGGACACTTAGTCCTCCCCCAATCACTCTGGTAAGTCTTCAAGGTATACTTCCAAACCTTCACAAACTTCGTTCATTGGCAATCCAGAATGAATCTTGGATCCTCAAAATGCGACGCCTAACCGACTAGAAGATACACAGTCTTCAAGTGTAATAAGTCTCCAGATCACGCGAACAGAAAGACTTCAGTGATGCCAAACACTCTTTGGGATCTGGATGATTTGGGCTTTGTCCTCGCAAGGATTCTCTCTCAAAGGCTTCGGAGGTGCTTTGCTCTCAAACGACAAAAGTCGTGTACTAACTCTGAGCAGCCACAATTTTATAGTGTAGGGGGTGGACTATTTATAGCTAGGCAACCCGACATTATTTGTCCGAAATGACCCTGGGTCGCTAAGGAACCGACACGTGTCCAATGGTCGGATTTCAAACACACGCGGCAACTTGACTTGGGCTACAAGCAAAGCTGACTCATCCAACTCTGGATAAGATTTACTCTCATTATCTTCACTCGAAGACATAGGATTTGGGTTGAGCATCACGTCAGTCCTCTGAATTTGTTCACCTGGACCCCACTTAACACTTCGGTGGTTCCTATGACTCAAGAAAGAATAAAATGAAACTATGAAAGAAACTATGTCTTTGCACTCCATAGTCTTCAAGTGAATGTCTTCACATGTCATTATATTTAACGTGAATGTCTTCACGAACCACCCTTTTCTTCAGCGTCTTCATACATTTTTAGGGGTCAACTTTGGTAGGTAAACCGAATCAATGAGGAACTTCTACCTGTGTTATCCTATAATTCTCACAAACACATTAGTCCCTCAACCATGTTTGTTGTCAATACTCCAAAACCAACTAGGGGTGGCACTAGATGCACTTACAATCTCCCTCTTTTTGGTGAATGATAAACTGGTTGAAGTTTTCAATAGGGATAAAAATATGTGTAAATTAAAGAACATGGTCATTGGCTTCATGAAGTTGAGAGGGTTCCCCCTGAAGATGTGCATATAATTAATTTGCCTTTGAATGCAAATGCACATGGAAGGTTCTGCTTTATGGAGATCTCCTTGAATTCATGAAGACAATTCATCGTGCATACAAAAATGTAATGAAGATAATGACATGAATAATGAAAAATGGGCGTCTGCAAAATGACTTCATGTAGAATTTATCATCGCAATAAAAGGTAGCAGCAAAAGTGGCACACGACCATCAAGGTTTAAGTGTTACAACTCAAAACCAACATTTCAAGAATGAGAGTTTCAAAACTTAACAAAAATAAGCAACCGACCCATATAGACCCGCTTGAAGACTATCAACTCATATGCTTCTCACCCTTTTGTCAGGAATGACCAAAAAGGAGTGAAGACATAGAGTGTCTAAGCATTCCCTGGAGGTTTTGGTGAAGATGTTGTGGCAGCCGGGTCGACGTTGGAGTTGGGCAGTGCAAAAGGGCCTAATGCAGTGAAGCCATGGCTGGTGAAGTGGCGTCATCCTCCTCATCAATGACTCATGCAACAACAGTTGGAGTTGAAGATGAGTAGTCAGAACCTTCAATGGATGGTGTTGGACGCCAACTTGCTGACTGTGGAGGCCTGGAGTCAAACTAGAATCTTTCAGTGAAGCCATCTACAGTAAGTTCATCTTCAGAGCATAGCAGAGTGAGGCTCTTCTAGGCACGCCGACAAGCTTCATGAGCAACAAACATATTCTTGGTGGAGAGGTTTCGTATGTGATTGACATCCACAAGAAGACTTTGCATCTGACGCTTCATCTAGTCATGATGCCTATCCTGCTTCTGATGAAGAGAAACAAGAAGCTCTCGATCATTGAGCAAACGAGCACATTTCTGACGCCTTTGAGCTATTGTGTTGGTTGTAGCATCAGTGGGAGCACCATGCGACAGCCGAAGCTGACGGATGAGAGGACCAACAACAGTAGGTGGATTTGGCACATGAGTGGCTTCAAGTGGTGCTGAGAAGCTTTGAAATGCAGCATTGTCTTCACGAACTTGTTCCTTGGCCGTCTCGGGATAAATGGCTTCATGAGACATGTCCACTTCAGGCAGAAAGACAACATGATTGTGCGCTGAAGCTTGATAGTTGATGGTGGAGTGAAGCTTGATCAGCCGCATAACCCATGGTGCATAGAACTTGAGGCCAAACAAATCAATGCCTGAAGCAGCCAACTGACGGATGAAGAAATCTTGAGTGTTGAAGCGGATGCCATTGATAATGTAGAAGACCAATGTCTTCAAAGTGCCTTCAATCTTGGCGTGTGGGGAATGCCCTTTGATTGGCCATAGAGTATGCCTCAAAATATGGTATATGGTGCGGGGCAAGTACTCGAGGTCATTGACAAAGAATTCCATGGGGTACTCAGCGTCTACTGGCAATGGCTTCATCATGCTCAGCATTTTGACTCATGTTGGGCTCTGACTTCTGGAAGATGCTCTCAAGTTCCTGTTCATAGCGCTGACAACCTGGCTCATAGAGATCACCAGGAGTGGGAAGTGAAGTAAGCTCGATTATGTCATGAGCTTTGGCTTCATGGAGTACATCACCTGACATCCACTCAAGGACCCATGTCTTCGGATCCCTGTTGTAGCCTGAGATATGAAGGGTGGCATAAAATTGAGGCAAGCCCTCTTCATTCCAGTGCTTCTTGTCGATGACAAAAGGGAGCAGACTCATACGTCCATTTTGCATCATGCTTTTATATTGATATTTATTGCATTATGGGTTGTTACTACACATTATAGCACAATACTTATGCCTTTTATCTCTTATTTTAAAAGGTTTACATGAAGAGGGAGAATGCCGACAGCTAGAATTCTGGGCTGAAAAAGAAGCAAATATTATAGACCTATTCTGCACAACTCCAAAAGTCCTGAAACATCAGGGAGAACCATTTTCGAATTAATAAAACATATTTGGCGAAGAAGGCACCAGAGGGGGGACACCTGCCATCAAGAAGGGTGGAGGGCGCGCCCTACCCCTGTTGGGGAACGTAGCAGAAATTCAAAATTTTTCCTACGTAACACCAAGATCTATCTATGGAGAGACCAGCAACGAGTAGTAAGGGGAGTGCATCTACATACCCTTGTAGATCGCTAAGCGGAAGCGTTCAAGTGAACGGGGTTGATGGAGTCGTACTTGTCGTGATTCAGATCACCGATGATCTAGTGCCGAACGGACGGCACCTCCGCGTTCAACAAACGTACAGCTCGACGATGTCTCCCACGCCTTGATCCAGCAAGGAGAGAGGGAGAGGTTGAGGAAGACTCCATCCAGCAGCAGCACAACGGCGTGGTGATGATGGAGGAGCGTGGCAATCCTGCAGGGCTTCGCCAAGCACCTACGGGAGAGGAGGAGGTGTCACGGGAGGGAGGGAGGCGCCAAGGGCTCAGGTATGGATGCCCTCCCTCCCCTCCACTATATATAGGGGCAGGGGAGAGGGGGGAGGCGCAGCCTTGCCCCCTCCTCCAAGGAAGGGGTGCGGCTAAGAGGGGGGGAGGAGTCCATCCTCCCCAAGGCACCTCGGAGGTGCCTTCCCCCTTTAGGACTCTCCCCTTTTTCCTTTATCTTGGCGCATGGGCCTCTAGGGGCTGGTGCCCTTGGCCCATGTAGGCCAAGGCGCACCCCTACAGCCCATGTGGCCCCCCGGGGCAGGTGGCCCCACCCGGTGGGCCCCCGGGACCCTTCCGGTGGTCCCGGTACAATACCGATGACCCCGAAACTTGTCCCGATGGCCGAAACAGGACTTCCTATATATAAATCTTTACCTCCGGACCATTCCGGAACTCCTCGTGACATCCGGGATCTCATCCGGGACTCCGAACAACATTCGGTAACCACATACAAGCTTCCTTTATAACCCTAGCGTCATCGAACCTTAAGTGTGTAGACCCTACGGGTTCGGGAGACATGCAGACATGACCGAGACGTTCTCCGGTCAATAACCAACAGCGGGATCTGGATACCCATGTTGGCTCCCACATGTTCCACAATGATCTCATCGGATGAACCACGATGTCAAGGACTCAATCGATCCCGTATACAATTCCCTTTGTCTAGCGGTATGGTACTTGCACGAGATTCGATCGTCGGTATACCGATACCTTGTTCAATCTCGTTACCGGCAAGTCTCTTTACTCGTTCCGTAACACATCATCCCGTGATCAACCCCTTGGTCACATTGTGCACATTATGATGATGTCCTACCGAGTGGGCCCAGAGATACCTCTTCGTTTACACGGAGTGACAAAATCCCAATCTCGATTCGTGCCAACCCAACAGACACTTTCAGAGATACCCGTAGTGTACCTTTATAGCCACCCAGTTACGTTGTGACGTTTGGCACACCCAAAGCACTCCTACGGTATCCGGGAGTTGCACAATCTCATGGTCTAAGGAAATGATACTTGACATTAGAAAAGCTTTAGCATACGAACTACATGATCTTGTGCTAGGCTTAGGATTGGGTCTTGTCCATCACATCATTCGACATCCAATGTCCATGGTCAGGAAACCGTAACCATCTATTGATTAACGAGCTAGTCAACTAGAGGCTTACTAGGGACATGGTGTTGTCTATGTATCCACACATGTATCTGAGTTTCCTATCAATACAATTCTAGCATGGATAATAAACGATTATCATGAACAAGGAAATATAATAATAATCAATTTATTATTGCCTCTAGGGCATATTTCCAACAGTCTCCCACTTGCACTAGAGTCAATAATCTAGTTCACATCGATATGTGATTAACACTCAAGGTCACATCCCCATGTGACTAACACCCAAAGAGTTTACTAGAGTCAATAATCTAGTTCACATTTACCATGTGATTAACACTCGATGAGTTCTGGGTTTGATCATGTTATGCTTGTGAGAGAGGTTATAGTCAACGGGTCTGAACCTTTCAGATCCGTGTGTGCTTTACAAATCTCTATGTCATCTCCTAGATGCAGCTACCATGTTCTATTTGGAGCTATTCCAAATAACTGTTCTACTTGGAGCTATTCTAAATTGTTGCTCCATTATACGTATCCGGTATCTCTACTTAGAGCTATCCGGATAGGTGTTAAGCTTGCATCGTCGTAACCCTTTACGACGAACTCTTTTACCACCTCCATAATTGAGAAAATTCCTTAGTCCACTAGTTACTAAGGATAACTTTGACCACTGTCCTGTGATCCATTCTTGGATCACTCTTGTACCCCTTGACTGACTCATGGTAAAGCACACTTCAGGTGCGGTACACAGCATAGCATACTGTAGAGCCTATGTCTTAAGCATAGGGGACGACCTTCGTTCATTTCTCTCTATTCTGCCATGGTCGAGCTTTAAGTCTTAACTTCATACCTTACAACTCAGGCAAGAACTCCTTCTTTGACTGATCCATCTTGAACACCTTCAAGATCACGTCAAGGTATGTGCTCATTTGAAAGTATTATTAAGCATTTTGATCTATCCTTATAGATCTTGATGCTCAATGTTCAAGTAGCTTAATCCAGGTTTTCCATTGAAAACACTTTCCAAATAACCCTATATGTTTTCCAGAAATTCTACGTCATTTCTGATCATTAATATGTCAACAACATATACTCATCAGAAATTCTATAGTGCTCCCACTCACTTCTTTGGAAATACAAGTTTCTCATAAACTTTGTATACACCCGAAATCTTTGATCATCATCAAAGCATACATTCCAACTCTGAGATGCTCACTCCAGTCCTCAGAAGGATTGCTGGAGCTTTGCATACTTATTAGCATATTTCAGGATAGACAAAACCTTCCGGTTGTATCACATACAACCTTTCCTCAAGAATCGTCGAGGAAACAATGTTTTGACATCCTATCTGCAAGATTTCATAAATAATGCAGTAATTGCTAATATAATTCCAACAGACTCTTAGCATCGCTACGAGTGAGAAAGTCTCATCGTAGTCAACTCCTTGAACTTGTCGAAAAACATCTTAACGACAAGTCGAGCTTTCTCAATGGTGACACTTACCATCATTGTCTGTCTTCCTTTCAAAATCCATATGTACCTAACAGCCTTACGACCATCAAGTAGTTCTTCCAAAGTCTACACTTTGTTTTCATACATGGATCCTCTCTCGGGTTTTATGGCCTTGAGCCATTTATCGGAATCCGGGCCCACCATCGCTTCTCCATAGCTCGTAGGTTTATTGTTGTCTAGCAACATGACTTCCAAAACAGGATTACGTACCACTCTGAAGTAGTACGCATCCTTGTCATCCCACGAGGTTTGGTAGTGACTCGATCCGAAGTTTCATGATCACTATCATAAGCTTCCACTTCAGTTGGTGTACGTGCCACAGGAACAACTTCCTGTGCCCTGCTACACACTTGTTGAAGTGACGGTTCAATAACCTCATCAAGTCTCCACCATCCTCCCACTCAATTCTTTCGAGAGAAACTTTTCCTCGAGAAAGGACCCGATTCTAGAAACAATCCATATTGCTTTCGGATCTGAATTAGGAGGTATACCCAACTGTTTTGGGTTTCCTATGAAGATGCATTTTATCCGCTTTGGGTTCGAGCTTATCAACCTGAAACTTTTTCATATAAGCGTCGCAGCCCCAAACTTTTAAGAAACGGCAACTTAGGTTTCTCCAAACCATAGTTCATACGGTGTCGTCTCAACGAAATTATGTGGTGCCCTATTTAAAGTGAATGTGGTTGTCTCTAATGCCTAACCCATGAACGATAGTGGTAACTCGATAAGAGACATCATGGTATGCACCATATCCAAAAGGGTGCAACCATGATGTTCGGACACACCATCACATTATGGTGTTCCAGGCGGTATTAATTGTGAAACAATTTCCACAATGTCTTAATTGTGTGCCAAAACTCGTAACTCAGATATTCATCTCTATGATCATATCATAGATATTTTATCCTCTTGTCACGATGATCTTTCAACTTCACCCTGAAATTACTTGAACCTTTCAATAATTCAGACTCGTGATTCATCAAGTAAATGTACTCAACATCCACTCAAATTATCTGTGAAGTAAGAACATAACAATATCCACTACATGCCTCAGCACTCATTGGACTATACACATCAAAATGTATTACTTCCAACAAGTTGCTATCTTGTTCCATCTTACTGAAAACGAGGCTTTTCAGTCATCTTGCCCGTGTGGTATGATTTGCATGTCCCAAGTGATTCAAAATCAAGTGAGTCAAAACGGTCCATTTGCATGGAGTTTCTTCATGCATATACACCAATAGACATGGTTCGCATGTCTCAAACTTTTCAAAAACGAGTGAGCCCAAAGATCCATCAATATGGAGCTTCTTCATGCGTTTTATACCGATATGACTTACGTGGCAGTGCCACAAGTAGGTGGTTCTATCATTACTATCTTTTGGCATGAACATGTGTATCACTACGATCGAGATTTAATAAACCATTCATTTTAGGTGTAAGACCATTGAAGGTATTATTCAAATAAACAGAGTAACCATTATTCTCCTTAAATGAATAACCGTATTGCGATAGACGTAATCCAATCATGTCTATGCTCAACGCAAACACCAAATAACAATTATTTAGGTTTAACACCAATCTCTTTGGTAGAGGGAGCGTGCGATGCTTGATCATATCAAGCTTGGAAAAACTTCCAACACATATCGTCAGCTCACCTTTAGCTAGTCTCCGTTTCATTCCGTAGCCTTTATTTCGAGTTACTAACACTGAGCAACCGAACCGGTATCTAATACCCTGGTGCTACTAGGAGTACTAGCAAAGTACACATTAACACAATGTATATCCAATATACTTCTATCGACCTTGCCAGCCTTCTTATCTACCAAGTATCTAGGGTAATTCTGCTCTAGTGGTTGTTCCCCTTATTACAGAAGCACTTAGTCTCGGGTTTGGGTTTTACCTTGGGTTTCTTCACTAGAGCAGCAGCTGATTTGCCGTTTCATGAAGTATCCCTTCTTGCCCTTTCCCTTCTTGAAACTAGTGGTTTCACCAACCATCAACAATTGATGCTCCTTCTTGATTTCTACTTTCGCGGTGTCAAACATCGCGAATACCTCAAGGATCATCATATCTATCCCTGATATGTTATAGTTCATCACGAAGCTCTAACAGCTTGGTGGCAATGACTTTGGAGAACCATCACTGTCTTATCTGGAAGATCAACTCCCACTCGATTCAAATGATTGTTGTACTCAGACAATCTGAGCACAAGCTCAACAATTGAGCTTTTCTCCTTAGTTTGCAGGTTAAGAAAGTCATCGGAGGTCTTATACCTCTTGACGTGGGCACGAGCCTGAAATCCCAATTTCAGCCCTCGAAACATCTCGTATGTTCCGCGACATTTCGAAACACGTCTTTGGTGCCTCAACTCTAAACCGTTTCACTGAACTATCACGTAGTTATCAAAACGTGTACAAACGACGTTTGGGGTTCAGCACACTGAGCGGTGCATTAAGGACATAAGCTTTCTACTATCCGCATAATCGCTACTATCAACTTTCAACTATATTTTCTCTTGGAACATATCTAAACAGTAGAACTATAGCGTGAGCTACGACATAATTTGCAAAAACCTTTTGACTATGTTCAGGATAAATAAGTTCATCTTATGAACTCCCACTCAGATAGACATCCCTCTAGTCATCTAAGTGATTACATGATCCGAGTCAAACTAGGCCGTGTCCGATCATCACGTGAGACGGACTAGTCATCATCGGTGAACATCTTCATGTTGATCGTATCTTCTATACGACTCATGTTCGACCTTTCGGTCTCCGTGTTCCGAGGCCATGTCTGTACATGCTAGGCTCGTCAAGTTAACCCTAAGTGTTTCGTGTGTGTTCCGAGGCCATGTCTGTACATGCTAGGCTCGTCAACACCCGTTGTATTTGAACGTCTGAATAAAACACCCGATCATCACGTGATGTTTTGAAACAGCGAACTGTCACAACGGTGCACAGTTAGGGGAGAACACTTCTTGAAATTGTTGTAAGGGATCATCTTATTTACTACCGTTGTTCTAAGCAAATAAGATGTATAAACATGATAAACATCACATGCAATCAAATAGTGACATGATATGGCCATCATCACTTTGCTCCTTTTGATCTCCATCTTCGGGGCTCCATGATCATCATCGTCACCGGCATGACACCATGATCTCCATCATCATGATCTCCATCATCGTGTCTTCATGAAGTTGCCTCGCCAACTATTACTTCTACTACTATGGCTAACGGTTAGCAATAAAGTAAAGTAATTACATGACGTTTAAGTTGACACGCAGGTCACAAATAAATAAAGACAACTCCTATGGCTCCTGCCGGTTGTCATACTCATCGACATGCAAGTCGTGATTCCTATTACAGGAACATGATCAATCTCATACATCACATATATCATTCATCACATCCTTTTTGGCCATATCACATCACATAGCATACCCTGCAAAAACAAGTTAGACGTCCTCTAATTGTTGTTTGCATGTTTTACGTGGCTGCTATGGGTTTCTAGCAAGAACGTTTCTTACCTACGCATGAACCACAACGTGATATGCCAATTGCTATTTACCCTTCATAAGGACCCTTTTCATCGAATCCGATCCGACTAAAGTGGGAGAGACAGACACCCGCCAGCCACCTTATGCAACTAGTGCATGTTTGTCGGTGGAACCGGTCTCACGTAAGCGTACGTGTAAGGTTGGTCCGGGCCGCTTCATCCCACGATGCCGCCGAATCAAGATAAGACTAGTAACGGCAAGCATATTGCACAATATCGACGCCCACAACTACTTTGTGTTCTACTCGTGCAAAGAATCTATGCAATAGACCTAGCTCATGATGCCACTGTTGGGGAACGTAGCAGAAATTCAAAAATTTTCCTACGTAACACCAAGATCTATCTATGGAGAGACCAGCAACGAGTAGAAAGGAGAGTGCATCTACATACCCTTGTAGATCGCTAAGCGGAAGCGTTCAAGTGAACGGGGTTGATGGAGTCGTACTCGTCGTGATTCAGATCACCGATGATCCTAGTGCCGAACGGACGGCACCTCCGCGTTCAACACACGTACAGCTCGACGATGTCTCCCACGCCTTGATCCAGCAAGGAGAGAGGGAGAGGTTGAGGAAGACTCCATCCAGCAGCAGCACAACGGCGTGGTGGTGATGGAGGAGCGTGGCAATCCTACAGGGCTTCGCCAAGCACCTACGGGAGAGGAGGAGGTGTCACGGGAGGGAGGGAGGCGCCAAGGGCTCAGGTATGGATGCCCTCCCTCCCCTCCACTATATATAGGGGCAGGGGAGAGGGGGGAGGCGCAGCCTTGCCCCTTCCTCCAAGAAAGGGGTGCGGCCAAGAGGGGGGGAGGAGTCCATCCTCCCCAAGGCACCTCAGAGGTGCCTTCCCCCTTGAGGACTCTTCCCTCTAGGGTTCCCTAGGCGCATGGGCCTCTTGGGGCTGGTGCCCTTGGCCCATGTAGGCCAAGGCGCACCCCCTACAGCCCATGTGGCCCCCCGGGGCAGGTGGCCCCACCCGGTGGGCCCCCGGGACCCTTCCGGTGGTCCCGGTACAATACCGATGACCCCGAAACTTGTCCCGATGGCCGAAACAGGACTTCCTATATATAAATCTTTACCTCCGGACCATTCCGGAACTCCTCGTGACATCCGGGATCTCATCCGGGACTCCGAACAACATTCGGTAACCACATACAAGCTTCCTTTATAACCCTAGCGTCATCGAACCTTAAGTGTGTAGACCCTACGGGTTCGGGAGACATGCAGACATGACCGAGACGTTCTCCGGTCAATAACCAACAGCGGGATCTGGATACCCATGTTGGCTCCCACATGTTCCACAATGATCTCATCGGATGAACCACGATGTCAAGGACTCAATCGATCCCGTATACAATTCCCTTTGTCTAGCGGTATGGTACTTGCACGAGATTCGATCGTCGGTATACCGATACCTTGTTCAATCTCGTTACCGGCAAGTCTCTTTACTCGTTCCGTAACACATCATCCCGTGATCAACCCCTTGGTCACATTGTGCACATTATGATGATGTCCTACCGAGTGGGCCCAGAGATACCTCTTCGTTTACACGGAGTGACAAAATCCCAATCTCGATTCGTGCCAACCCAACAGACACTTTCAGAGATACCCGTAGTGTACCTTTATAGCCACCCAGTTACGTTGTGACGTTTGGCACACCCAAAGCACTCCTACGGTATCCGGGAGTTGCACAATCTCATGGTCTAAGGAAATGATACTTGACATTAGAAAAGCTTTAGCATACGAACTACATGATCTTGTGCTAGGCTTAGGATTGGGTCTTGTCCATAACATCATTCTCCTAATGATGTGATCCCGTTATCAACGACATCCAATGTCCATGGTCAGGAAACCGTAACCATCTATTGATTAACGAGCTAGTCAACTAGAGGCTTACTAGGGACATGGTGTTGTCTATGTATCCACACATGTATCTGAGTTTCCTATCAATACAATTCTAGCATGGATAATAAACGATTATCATGAACAAGGAAATATAATAATAATCAATTTATTATTGCCTCTAGGGCATATTTCCAACAGTCTCCCACTTGCACTAGAGTCAATAATCTAGTTCACATCGATATGTGATTAACACTCAAGGTCACATCCCCATGTGACTAACACCCAAAGAGTTTACTAGAGTCAATAATCTAGTTCACATTTACCATGTGATTAACACTCGATGAGTTCTGGGTTTGATCATGTTATGCTTGTGAGAGAGGTTATAGTCAACGGGTCTGAACCTTTCAGATCCGTGTGTGCTTTACAAATTTCTATGTCATCTCCTAGATGCAGCTACCATGTTCTATTTGGAGCTATTCCAAATAACTGTTCTACTTGGAGCTATTCTAAATTGTTGCTCCATTATACGTATCCGGTATCTCTACTCAGAGCTATCCGGATAGGTGTTAAGCTTGCATCGACGTAACCCTTTACGACGAACTCTTTTACCACCTCCATAATTGAGAAAATTCCTTAGTCCACTAGTTACTAAGGATAACTTTGACCGCTGTCCTGTGATCCATTCTTGGATCACTCTTGTACCCCTTGACTGACTCATGGTAAAGCACACTTCAGGTGCGGTACACAGCATAGCATACTGTAGAGCCTATGTCTTAAGCATAGGGGACGACCTTCGTTCCTTTCTCTCTATTCTGCCATGGTCGAGCTTTAAGTCTTAACTTCATACCTTACAACTCAGGCAAGAACTCCTTCTTTGACTGATCCATCTTGAACACCTTCAAGATCACGTCAAGGCATGTGCTCACGTCAAGATCACGTCGGTATACCGATACCTTGTTCAATCTCGTTACCGGCAAGTCTCTTTACTCGTTCCGTAACACATCATCCCGTGATCAACCCCTTGGTCACATTGTGCACATTATGATGATGTCCTACCGAGTGGGCCCAGAGATACCTCTCCGTTTACACGGAGTGACAAAATCCCAATCTCGATTCGTGCCAACCCAACAGACACTTTCAGAGATACCCGTAGTGTACCTTTATAGCCACCCAGTTACGTTGTGACGTTTGGCACACCCAAAGCACTCCTACGGTATCCGGGAGTTGCACAATCTCATGGTCTAAGGAAATGATACTTGACATTAGAAAAGCTTTAGCATACGAACTACATGATCTTGTGCTAGGCTTAGGATTGGGTCTTGTCCATCACATCATTCTCCTAATGATGTGATCCCGTTATCAACGACATCCAATGTCCATGGTCAGGAAACCGTAACCATCTATTGATTAACGAGCTAGTCAACTAGAGGCTTACTAGGGACATGGTGTTGTCTATGTATCCACACATGTATCTGAGTTTCCTATCAATACAATTCTAGCATGGATAATAAACGATTATCATGAACAAGGAAATATAATAATAATCAATTTATTATTGCCTCTAGGGCATATTTCCAACAACCCCTCCATGGCAAGCCCCCTGCCTTGTGGGCCACCTGGCAGGCCCCCGATACTCATCTTCTGCTATATAGTGTGTTTTGACTTGGAAAAAATTGGAAGGAAGCTTTCGGGATGAAGCGTGATGAGGAAATCAATACAATTGTTACACCCACAGCCCCTGCTGCTATACATATTTGGACCAATTACTAGAGCTCACACACGCCAACTAAATTACCAGGTACTTCCATTTCTTGGTAATGATTCTAATGTTCATGAGAATATGATGCTGCCTAAATTGGATACATTTGTTTTGCTTACAAATGAAGGGCCTAGCTTGGAGAAGGATGAACATTGGAGCAAGAACAAGCATGGAGATGATGGCATGCGCAAGGGGAAGAAGAACGGAGTTACAAGTGATGATTTCAGGACTTTGAAGCCACCATAATGGGTGCATGAAGCCTTGGACGAAATATACAAGATGCCACTTCATAAATTTTGTCTCGAGGCTATTCTAGGTGCTGCATCACCTTATTATTGGGCCAGGCCCATGTAATTTCGAAATACATAAGTATAGGCTATTTTTAGAGTCTGTATGTGTGGTATTGTTGAGGAGAATGAAGCTATGCTAGCATGTTTTACGGGTGGATTAAATAGACAGATTCAGACCATTCTAGAGTATAAGGAGTATACTAATATCACTCGTTTATTCCATCTTGCTTGTAAAGCTAAACGTGAAGTGCAGGATCGACAAGAATGGCGCGCACTAACTTTTCTGCAGGTCGACCTTCATCATGGACACCGCGTGCATCTTCTACTTCAACTGCACCAGCACCTCCATCAGGTGCCACCTCCAGCCGTGATACAAGAAAGCAGGCACAACCACCATTATTTGCCAAGAGAGAACCTGCCGGGCCTCCATAGAGTTCTTCTTCCATGGCATCAACAGGCCACACAAGTGATATTATTTGTCGTCGTTGTAAGGGAAGAGGTCATTATGCGAGACAATGCAAATCTTAGCGTGTGATGATTGCTACTGAGGATGGTGGGTATGAGTCCGCTAGTGACTATGATGAGGAGACTTTGGCGCTTATTACACGTGAAGAACATGGTGGAGATGATTCTGATCATGAGACGCAATACATGGCTCCTGAAGACGCTGACAGGTATGAATGTTTAGTTGCTCAATGTGTTTTGAGTGTGCAGGTCACACAAGCTGAGCAAAATCAGAGGCACAATTTGTTCCATACCAAGGGAGTTGTGAAGGAACGTTCTGTGTGTGTTATCATAGACAGAGGGAGCTGCAACAACTTGGCTAGCATGGAGATGGTGCAGAAGCTTTCTCTCACCACAAGACCACATCCTTACTACATCCAATGGTTCAACAACAGCGGCAAGGTTAAGGTAACGCGTACTGTTCGTGTGCATTTTAGTATCTCTACATATGCTGATTATGTTGATTGTGATGCGGTACCTATGCAAGCATGTTCCTTATTACTTGGTAGACCATGGCAATTTGATAAAAATTCTGTACACCATGGTAGAAACAATCAGTATACTCTTGTTCATAAGGATAAAAATATTACTTTGCTTCCTATGACTCCTGATTCTATTTTGAAAGATGATATTGATAGAGCTAATAAAGCAAAACAGGAGAAGAATAAGAGTGAAAATCAGATTGTGGCAAAAGAATTTGAGCAACAAATGAAGCCTAATAATAAACCATCTAGTGTTGCTTCTGAAATTAAATTGAAAAGTGCATGTTTATTTGCCACCAAATCTGATATTGATGAGCTAGAATTCAGCAAATCTGTTTGCTATGGTTTTGTGTGCAAAGAGGCATTATTTTCATTCGAGGACGTGCCTTCCTCTTTGCCTCCTGCTGTCACTAACATTTTGCAGGAGTTCACTGACATCTTTCCACAAGACGTGCCACCGGGATTACCGCCTATTCGAGGGATTGAGCATTAGATTGACTTAATTCCCGGTGCTTCACTGCCAAACCGTGCGCCATACCGTACCAATCCAGAGGAGACGAAGGAGATTATGCGTCAAGTACAAGAGCTTCTCAACAAAGGTTATATACGCGAATCCCTTAGTCCTTGTGCTGTTCCTATTATTCTAGTGCCGAAAAAGGATGGTACATCACGTATGTGTATTGATTGTAGAGGCATTATTAATATTACTATTCGTTATCGTCATCCTATTCCTAGGCTAGGTGATATGCTTGATGAATTGAGTGGTTCTACAATATTCTCCAAAGTTGATTTGCGTAGTGGATACCATCAAATTTGTATGAAATTGGGACATGAATGGAAAACAGCATTTAAAACTAAGTTTGGATTATATGAGTGGTTAGTCATGCCTTTTGGGTTAACTAATGCACCTAGTACTTTCATGAGATTAATGAACGAAGTTTTACGTGCTTTCATTGGACGATTTGTGGTAGTTTACTTTGATGACATATTGATTTATAGCACATTGGAACATTTATGGAAGAACATTTGGAACATTTATGGAAGAACATTTGGAACATTTATGTGCTGTTTTTATTGCTCTACGTGATGCACGTTTGTTTGGTAACCTTGGGAAGTGCACCTTTTGCACCGACCGAGTATCTTTTCTTGGCTATGTTGTTACTCCACAGGGAATTGAAGTTGATAAAGCCAAGATTGAAGCTATTGAGAGTTGGCCGCAGCCCAAAATGGTCACACAAGTGAGGAGTTTTCTTGGTCTCGCTGGATTCTATAGGCGTTTTGTGAGAGATTTCGGCACCATTGCTGCACCTCTCAATGAGCTTACAAAGAAAGATGTGCCTTTTCTTTGGGGTACCGCACAGGAAAGAGCCTTCACGGTATTGAAAGATAAGTTGACACATGCTCCTTTACTCCAACTTCCTGATTTTAATAAGACTTTTGAGCTTGAATGTGATGCTAGTGGAATTGGATTAGGAGATGTGTTATTACAAGATGGCAAACCTGTTGCATATTTTTTTGAAAAATTGAGTGGGCCTAGTCTGAATTATTCTACTTATGATAAAGAATTATATGCTCTTGTTCGGACTTTAGAAACATGGCAACATTATTTATGGCCCAAAGAATTTTTTATACATTCTGATCATGAATCTTTGAAACATATTAAAAGTCAAGCTAAACTGAATCGTAGACATGCTAAATGGGTTGAATTCATTGAGACTTTCCCTTATGTCATTAAACACAAGAAGGGAAAAGAAAATGTTATTGCTGATGGTTTGTCTCGTCGCTATACTATGCTTTCACAACTTGACTTCAAAATATTTGGTTTGGAGACCATCAAAGATCAATATGTGCATGATGCTGATTTTAAAGATCTAATGCAGAATTGTAAAGAAGGAAGAATGTGGAACAAGTTCGTCGTTAATGATGGATTTGTGTTTCGTGCTAACAAGCTATGCATTCCAGCTAGCTCTGTTCGTCTTTTGTTGTTGCAGGAGGCGCATGGAGGAGGATTAATGGGACACTTTGGCGTGAAGAAGACGGAGGACGTACTTGCTACACATTTCTTTTGGCCAAATATGAGACGGGATGTTGAGCGTTTTATTGCTCGCTGCACTACATGTCAAAAAGCTAAGTCACCACTCAATCCTCATGGTTTATATATGCCTTTGTCTGTACCTAGTATTCCTTGGGAGGATATATCTATGGACTTTGTTTTAGGTTTACCTCGAACAAAGAAGGGGAGGGATAGCATATTTGTTGTCGTGGATAGATTCTCGAAAATGGCACACTTTATACCATGTCATAAAAGCGATGATGTTGTTAATGTTGCTGATTTGTTCTTTCGTGAAATTATTCGCTTGCATGGTGTGCCAAATACTATTGTTTCAGATTGTGATACTAAATTTCTTAGCCACTTTTGGAGATGTTTATGGGCTAAGTTGGGGACTAAACTGCTTTTTAGTACTACTTGTCACCCCCAAACTGATGGACAAACTGAAGTAGTCAATAGAACATTGTCTACTATGCTTAGGGCTGTTTTGAAAAATAATAAGAAAATGTGGGAGGAATGCTTGCCTCATATTGAATTTGCTTATAATCGTTCATTGCATTCTACTACTAAGATGTGCCCTTTTGAAGTTGTGTATGGTTTCCTACCTCGTGCACCTATTGATTTGTTGCCTCTTCCATCTTCGGAGAAGGTTAATTTTGATGCTAAACAACATGCTGAATTGATTTTAAAAATGCATGAATTAACTAAGGAAAACATTGAGCGTATGAATGCTAAATATAAACTTGCTGGACATAAGGGTAGAAAACATGTTGTGTTTGCACCTAGAGATCTTGTTTGGTTACATTTGCGTAAGGATAGATTTCCTGATTTGCGCAAATCAAAGCTAATGCCACGTGCTGATGGTCCCTTTAAGGTGTTGGAGAAAATAAATGATAATGCATATAAACTTGACCTGCCTGCAGATTTTGGAGTTAGTCCCACTTTTAACATTGCAGATTTAAAGCCTTATTTGGGTGAGGAAGATGAACTTCCGTCGAGGACGACTTCATTTCAAGAAGGGGAGGATGATGAGGACATCAATACAATTGTTACACCCACAGCCCCTGCTGCTATACATACTGGACCAATTACTAGAGCTCGCGCATGCCAACTAAATTACCAGGTACTTTCGTTTCTTGGTAATGATTCTAATGTTCATGAGAATATGATGCTGCCTAAATTGGATACATTTGTTTTGCTTACAAATGAAGGGCCTAGCTTGGAGAAGGATGAACATTGGAGCAAGAACAAGCATGGAGATGATGGCATGCTCAAGGGGAACAAGAACGGAGTTACAAGTGATGATTTCAGGACTTTGAAGCCACCATAATGGGTGCATGAAGCCTTGGACGAAATATACAAGATGCCACTTCATAAATTTTGTCCCGAGGCTATTCTAGGTGCTGCGTCACCTTATTATTGGGCCAGGCCCATGTAATTTCGAAATACATAAGTATAGGCTAATTTTAGAGTCTGTATGTGTGGGGAAACAAGAGATAGGGTTGATTTCGGACCCCTCCACCAAGGGCCACGAAATTCCCCCTCTTCCTCCATATATACAGCCCTTAGGGCATCATTTAGACTTTGGGTTTTGTTTAGATTAAAGTTCGCCATAGCTGCAACTTCGCATACTTCGTTTGTGTTCAACGACCAGACAAAGGCGTCACAGAACCCCAACTTGATCAATAAAGCTTTCATCTTATATTCGCAATATCCAGATTGCAATCTCAGTTTCTTGCTTGTTCTTCGTTTGCTCGCAGGAAACAGACCCTCGTGGTCAGGTTCATCGTGCTCCGGCGTGGTCAATAACCTCTCGTTGTTGGTTTAGCGATTGCTAAGGCGCGACGTCCTCCCACGTTCATAGTCAGATCATCAAAGTCGACTTCCACCAAAGCGAAATCCATCATCTCATTGAAAGATGGGACACCTTTGCCTCTATCAAAGCGCCTCTGTCTCAAGGCGGAACCTGGGCAGAACCAATCTAGGGCTCCGGCGGAGCTGTTCTGCTGGGGAAACTTCCCTCCGGGGGCGAAATTGAAGCCATCGTCATCACCAATAACCCTCTCATCGAGAGGGGGTCAATCTCCGTCAACATCTTCACCAGGACCATCTCCTCTCAAACCCTAGTTCATCTCTTGTATCCTATCTCTGTCTCAAAACCTCAGATTGGTACATATGGGTTGCTAGTAGTGTTGATTACTCCTTGTAGTTGATGCCAGTTGGTTTATTCGGTGGAAGATCATATGTTTAGATCCTTAATAATAATTAATACTCCTCTGATTATGAACATGAATATGCTTTGTGAGTAGTTACATTTTTCCTGAGGACATGGGAAAAGTCTTGTTATAAGTAATCATGTGAATTTGGTATTCGTTCGATATTTTGATGAGATCTATGTTGTCTCTCCTGTAGTCGTGTTATCTGAACGTCGACTACATGACACTTCACTATGATTTGGGCCTAGGGGAAGGAATTGGGAAGTAGTAAGTAGATGATGGGTTGCTAGAGTCATAGAAGCTTAAACCCTAGTTTATGCGTTGCTTCGTAAGGGGCGGATTTGGATCCATATGTTTCATGCTATGGTTAGAGTTATCTCAATTCTTCTTTCGTAGTTGCGGATGCTTGCGAGAGGGGTTAATCATAAGTGGGAGGCTTGTCTAAGGAAGGACAGCACCCAAGCACCTGTCCACCCACATATTAAATTATAAAAGTAAAGAACGTGAATCATATGAGCATGATGAAAACTAGCTTGACAGTAATTCCCATGTGTCCTCGGGAGCGCTTTGCTTTATATAAGAGTTTATCCAGGCTTGTCCTTTGCTACAAAAAGGATTGGGACACCTTGTTGCACCTTGTTTACTTTTGTTACTTGTTATGAATTATCTTATCACACAACTATCTGTTACCAATAATTTCAGTGCTTGCAGAACATACCTTGCTGAAAACCGCTTGTCATTTCCTTCTGCTCCTCGTTGGGTTTGACACTCTTAATTATAGAAAGGACTAAGATAGATCCCTATACTTGTGGGTCATCAAGACTCTTTTTTGCGCCATTTCCGGGGAGTGAGGCACCTTTGGTAAGTGGAATTTGGTAAGGAAACATTTATATAGTGTGCTGAAATTTACTGTCACTTGTTACTATGGAAAATAATCATTTGAGGGGCTTGTTCAGGGTATATTCACCTCGACCGGAAGAGTAAAGAGTTTCTCCTCAACCTACGGCACCTACTAAATTTTTTATTATGAAATTCTTTCGGGTATGATAGAGAAACTGCTAGCTAATCCTTATGCGAGAGATGGAACATTACATCCTGATATGCACCTAATCTATGTGGATGAAGTTTGTGTATTATTTAAGCTTGTAGGTTTGCCCTAGGATGAAGTCAAGAAGAAGGTCTTCCCTTTATCTTTGAAGGATAAGGCATTGACATGGTATAGGCTATGTGATGATATTGGATCATGGAACTACAACTGATTGAAATTGGAATTTCATCAGAAGTTTTATCCTCTGCATCTGGTTCATCGTGATTGGAATTATATATATAATTTTTTGCCTCGTGAAGGATAAAGTATCACTCAAGATTGGGGGAGGCTTAAGTTAATGTTATATTCATGTCCCAATCATGAGCTCTCAAGATAAATTATTATCCAAACAATTTATGATCGGCTTTCTCATAATGATCGATCCATGCTCGATACTTCTTGTACTGGTTCTTTTATGAAGAAGACTACTGAATTCAAATGGGATTTATTGGAAGAATTAAATGCAACTCTTAAGATTGGGAACTCGACAAAGGTGAGGACTTAGGTATAAACCTTAAGTTTGATTTTTTCAAATCTTTTATGGGTACCGATGCCTTTCATGATTTTAGCACTAAATATGGACTTGACTCTGAGATAGTAGATTCCTTCTGTGAATCATTTTCTACTCATGTTAATATCCCTAAGTAGAAGTGGTTTAAATATCATCCTTTCATTGAAGTGAAAGTAGTATAACCTATGAAAGTTGAAGAAGAAACCATTACTTATAATGTTGA
The DNA here is from genome assembly GCF_002162155.2 of Triticum dicoccoides. Lineage (NCBI taxonomy): Eukaryota > Viridiplantae > Streptophyta > Magnoliopsida > Poales > Poaceae > Triticum > Triticum dicoccoides. The sequence goes on from NC_041387.1 coordinate 259,924,078, forward strand.
TCCTATTGTTCCTACTGCTTATACTGAGAAACCACCCATTCCTGTTAGAATAAAGGATCATGCTAAAGCTTCAACTATGGTTTGTAGTTATACTAGAACATCTACACCCCCTGAGCAAATTAAAGTTGAACCTAGTATTGCTATGACTAAAGATCTCTTGGTTGATAATATTGATGGGCATGTTATTTATTTTCTGTGATGAAGCTGCTAGGATTGCTAAACCCGATACTAAAGATAAACATAGACATGTTGTTGGCATGCCTGTTGTTTCTATTAAAATAGGAGATCATTGTTATCATGGCATATGTGATGTGGGTGCTAGTGTGAGCACAATACCTTATACCTTATACCAAGAAATTATGAATGATACTGCACCTGCTGAGATAGAAAATGTTGATGTTACTATTGTCACTAAAGTAGGGGTGCTCCTTTGTACCCCTTAATTGTGCACGGGCAATCAGAGCCGCGCCCACGGCCACGCTTAGCAGGGCAAAGGGAGGAGCCAAAGCCGTAGGATGGTCAAAGTGACGCAAAGACAGAGACACAAAGAGTAAGAGGGCGAGGCGGACTCCCCCGGCAAGACCCTTGCCGGGGCAGCCTTCGTAGCCACGAGAAGATCCTTGCCGGGGTGACTTGCCCAATGCCAGCAGAGCGCGCCACCCTTGAGCCCCAGGTTTTCCAACTCCACCAACCACGTTGGGACCAAGGCTCGGGAGGCGCCTCCATGATGGCATGCAGATCATTGTGAAGACAAGAAGCACTCCAAATCACATGAGGATCAGAAGACGACGAACCTCGGCGAGATCTTTGTCGATCAAACCCGCAAGACCCCTGGCAATATCCTTGCCGGGGACGACCACAATGCCACGGGAAGTCCCTTGTCGGGGCCCCGGCAAGGCCCTTGCCGAGGACATCCGCGGGGCGACAGCCAGGCCCACGCCCGCCAAGTTTCCACCGCTGCTCCCATGCAGCTGCCAGCCCACCAGCTAGGCAGGCATCTGCGTGTCGACATGAGGTTTCCAAGCCAACTTAGCGCATGCCTACATGGTGGCATGCAAATCTTCGTGAAGGCCCTACCACCGTGCCACCTCAGCAACCTGCCAGCCTACATGGCACTGACCGCCTCACTGGCCCGGGCGTGTGTCGAAACAGGGCGAGGCGGCGGTAAAGTAAGGGGGACACCTAAGGGGCGCATTAAATGCGTCTTGTCCCATAATGGCTGAGCGATAAGATTAGACACAGTACACTGATGCCACCTCATGTGTGCCACTGTGGCGATCCCCTTGACTATAAAAGGAGGCCCGGGGCATCAGGAGAAGGATTCGGACCCTTGGACAAGTTACACTCATCGTAGCTAGCCCAAGAACTCCAAGAACACTCATATACACATCAAAGAAGGACTAGGGTATTACGCATCCTTGCAGCTCGAACCTGGGTAAACGACCCGTGTACCTATGCTGACTGCTGATCCCGCTCTTCTCACAACCCCGCGCCCCGCAACCGTAGTAGCGATTCTTGTGATCCCATAGGTGTCATTTCCACCGACATCTTTGGCGCGCCAGGTACGGGGTGCAGTTGTGAGAATCTGGTCCGGACGTCAGTTAAGCAGTTTCTCTGTTGCCATGGCTTCCAAGGAAGAAGGCGACCAAGCGAGCAGCTCCGTCAGCGGATGCAGCAAGCGTTCGCGCGATGACAGAAAAGATAAGTCATGCAAAAACTCTGAGTAATCCCTTTTTATATAAGGTTATCCTCCTCCGAGATCTTTCCTTTGTATAAGAAACATGCATGCAGTGGGGCCCTTCCATTATTGGCAACACCCTTGGTCTGTTTCGAGTCCGCTCAACAGATTGAGCGGCTGCATCGAGAACGGCAGGGTGGCCTTGCGCTATTGGCAATGCTCTTGTTCTGTCTTGAGTCCGCTCGACAGTTCTAGCGGCCGCCTGAGAATGGCAAGGTGGTTCGCACGGCAGCAAGCACACCCTGCCGACCGCTAAAGGATCCGTCCTTAAAGCGTTGCGGTTTTGGTTCACGCACCGGCAAGCCTGCCCAATTGGCGTAGGGTGGACATACAAGGAGGGATTGAACGGGGAAATAACATGCATCGTTTTAAAACACTGCAGAGTTATGTCACATCGATTGTCACAGCGGTTTTAACTAAAGATATGAATTGTCTTGGTTGTGAATCTGCAGCGGCAACAAGAAGCGGGGTGCCTAATCCCGATGCTGGCCCTCCACCCTCGGAATTCCGCCGATGCGGCTGATGATGGGCTCGATACGCTCCTTGAGCACCGTGAGATCTGCATCATCCGTCAAGCTATCCAGTGCAGCGTCGAAGTCAAGGCTGGGGTTCCAGTATGCCAGCTTGGTGAGGACCTTGGTCATGGAACCCCAGCAAAGTGTCCGGGCCTCGCTGGCCAGGGAGCTCGGCCAGTTGGAGTTGAATCGTTCCAGGGCTCCAAGAACGCCCTCGAGAACAGGGTCAACTTAGCGTTGGGGCTCACATTCGGGTCCGGGGCGTACCTCACGTACGGCATCCCCATGTCGGCCAACTGCTTGGAGATCCTGTTGGCGACATCGACAAGGCAGCTGATCCAGAGGTCCTCCCCCTTCACAAAATCCGTGTGGTTGGCGGCATCATTCTTTCACAGCAGCCTCTCCTCCGCCAGGCTCTTGGTCAGTGCTCCCTCCCGGGTCTTGGCCTCCGTAAGCGTCTTCTCAAGACCCTCCAGCTTTAGCTTTAGGTCCTTGATGGAGTCGTTGGCACGGGAGAGCTGCTCGGCCTTGGCGAGGATGTCGTCTTGCGCCACCGTCAAGGCGCAGTTGGCCGTGTCCTTCTCCTCCACCAGCTGATCGGCCCTGGCCTTGAAGCCGTCCCGCTCCACCTCCAGCTCCTTCACCTTGTTGCCGTGGGCCAGAGCTAGGCGTCAAGCGCTTCCTTATGCTTATGCTAAAGCTCCCGGGTCCGCGCCGCAACAAGTTTCTCGACCTCCTCATCCTTGCCGCAGAGTGCGGCGGCAAGCATCGCATCACGGGCGACGAGGTCCTCTTCCTGAGAGTCCATCTCGGCCTGACGCTGGGACCAGGAGGCCTCGGCCTTGGAGGACTCCTCCCTCGCTGCCTCCTGGGCTTTCTTGATGTCGGCCTGCTTCAGGACAAGCTCCAGTTCGCACTCCGCCAGCTGGCCTTGGGCGGCCTTCAGCTCCTCATGGGCCTGGTGGAACTAGGCTTGTGCCTCGGCGACGCGCTTCTCGAAGTCTGCCTCCGCCTTGCCCGCCACCGCCTCCCTGGACTCCGCCTTGTCCTGGTTGGCGCGATGGAGCGCCTGCAGCTTCCAGAAGCTGGCACTCATGGCGCGAGCACTTTGTCATCGAACACCTCCCCCTCGGCCGGTGCCCTGGTGCTCGCCGTCCCTGGGAGGTGGACAATCAAGTCGTCGCCCACCTTCAGGTATTTTCCTGAGCCGGAGGCATCGGATGAGGAGGGTTGGTCATCAACCACCTCCTCCTCGACAGCGCCTTTGCCGGCCTCCTCGGCGGTAACCTCACCGGTCTCTCCGGCAAACCCCTTGGCGGCATACTCGGCCGCAGTCTAGGCGGCCTCCTCAGCGACGACCTTGTCAGCCTCGGCCACGGCATCCGCGGAGACCCCCGTGATGATGGTGTCGATGTCCTCCTGGTCCGCCGGGGGTGGGGATCTGGATGCCGAAAGAGAGAATGAGGTAAGGCCAAGATCAAGATTCAAAAAAAATAAGAAAGAAGAGTAAGGGAAATCATATGACTCACCCGTGTCAGGCTGAGAAGAAGCGGCCCCTCCCCGCCAACGTCTGTTGCCGGGACGGGGCCACTGGCATCGAAGTCTACCTCCTCCTCCTCCGTGCGCATGGGCTCGGTTTCTGGCGCCCTTGCCGGGGACGCCCCTCGGGGCGGTGTGGTCGATGGGGGCGGCATGGTGGGGTGGCCCTTGGTGGCTCCTCCTGCTGCTGCCCTCCTCCTGCACCCATGGCAAGGTCAGTACCAAAAAAAGTCACACCCCAGCACACGTCGATGGGGATTAGGTGGTGAACGCACGCTGGGGGCTGAGGCGGGGGCTGCACCATGGGTTACTGTCTAGGATGCTCTCTACCACCAGCAGCGCCTTTGAGGTAGCCCCCGGGGGCTGGCTGCCCGTCGAGGCCTTCGCCCTCTTCGCCGCCCGCTGGGCCAGCCTCTCCATTTCCCTGTGAAGACAAAAGCGAACCAAGGGAGGCAGCACGATTGGAGAGGACAGAAACGGCGAGGGGCAGAATGCTTGCTCGTCCTCCACCTCCTCTTCTGCTGACTTCCTCTTTCGCCTCGGGCTGAGGGATGAAAAATCGAAGGCAACCTTCATGCCGGTGCTTGCGGGAGGAGGGGAAAGCGATGGAGTTCGGTAGCGTTTGGATGAAGAAGAGGCGGTCTCCTTCTTCTTCTGCACTGTGGCCTTCTTCTTCGCCGTTGCGGCCCTCGTCACGCGCGTGATCTCCCCTTGACCCCCTTGCCGCGGCTTGGCCCTGCCGGACCGAACCGGCTCGCCGGAGCTGGCCCGATGCAGGATGCGTCTTTTTTTCGTAGCCGAGGGGTCACCATCCTCGGCCTCCTCCTCGGACGATTCTTCGCCCACGCCCCCGACAGGGGGGCTCGGTGCTGATGCTGCCCGCCTCCTTAGCGGACTTCACCCACTCGGCGAGCTCCTTCTCTTTTGCGGCCACGGCGGCCTCGTTCTCCATGCCGCCGGCGTCACCGTCCAGCCTAGCAAGCTCCACCTCCTCCGCTCTGGCGGCGATGTAGTCCAGCTCCTCCTGGGTGGTGTCTTAGATGAGCAGCGACTCTTCATGATCGAGTTCTTCGACTAAGCTGCCAAAGAACTCCTCCACCTCGCGTGCCGGGGGCTCGACCCAGGCTGGGTCAAGACCGTGCGCATTGAAAACCACCATCATAGCGAGGATGTCGGCCTGTCGGGTGTTGTTGCTCAGCGGGACCACTCCCGGCGGCAGCCCGAACAAGGGCCCCTTGATGACCTTGTCAGACTTTGCGGCCTTGTCGGTCCTCTCCACCTTGCTGTCAGCAAACACATCGAGCTGGAAGAGCCTCTGGCAATACCAGGAGTGCCCCATCACCGTGAGGTTGTGCTTTATGCCGGTGCGGAGCCTCATGATGTCGGCTGCGTTCCTGAAATCCCAAGCCGGCCTCCCCTTGTTGTGCAACGGAGCAACTCATCGGTGGATGAAATCCTCCGCAATCATCTCTAGGGTGAGCCCAGCCTTGTTGAGGCAGCAAATCCTGATGGTGGCAATCGAAAACTTCTTTTCATTGGGGTCGAGGTCGCTCCAGTCCGCGCCACGGAGCAGCGGCTCCCGACGAACATCCCGACAAAACTCCGGTGGGTTCTCCTCCACGATCCAACACCACCGGCCCCGCTACTCCTCCCACCTCTCCTTCGTGGCATGCTCTGGGTATGCGCCTTTCTCCTGGGCCCTCAGGATCCAGGCGACGCTCCCAGAAAGGGCACCCCCAGGTTGGACGCGGGGGGAGAAGTAGTGGTAGAAAAGCACCATGCTAGGAAACACCCCGGCGAAGCCCTTGCAGAGGTGGGCAAAGCACGCCAACCACTCCACGGCATTCGGTGTCAGGTCCAATAGATGGAAGCCAAAAGTGCACATGACATCATTGAAGAAGTCGGAAAAGGGGGGCAGAGCCCATAGAAGAAGAAGTCGACGAAGAATGGGTACCGTTTTGAGCCGCCCTTGTTGCAATCCGCGGGGAGGGTGTGCGTGGCAGGATGCGCCGTCGTCTCCGCCCCCCACAAAGGCTTGAAGAAGTCCTTGAGCTCGAAGACGTCGACTGACGACGGGATGAAATAGGCGAACTGTGCCCGCCACGCCACCGCCCCGCTCTCCGACGTCTCCTTCTCCTTCGTGTCCTTGGCTACACCCTTTCCCTTGCCAGATTTAGGCGCCATGGTGGCTGGGAAGAGGGCGAGGGATCGAAGACATCGGGGGGCGCAGCAACAGCGAGCAAGAGCTTGAGGAGGAAGAAGATGAGGACAGTGACGCCAAGATTGGGGAAAGCACAGAGGGTAAATGAGCCGCACGCCCGCTGTCGGTGTCAAAACCGGAGGATCTCGGGTTGGGGTCCCGAATTGTGCATCTAAGGCTAATGGTAATAGGAGGCGGGGGGCACAATGTTCACCCAGGTTCGGTCCCTCTCGATGGAGGTAATACCCTACTTCCTGCTTGATTGATCTTGATGATATGAGTATTACAAGAGTTGATCTACCACGAGATCATAGAGGCTAAACCATAGAAGGTAGCCTATGATTATGATTGTTCTGCTCCTACAGACTAAACCCTCCAGTTTAGTAGACACCGAAGGGGGCTAGGGCTACACAGGGTCGATTACAGAGAAGGAAATCTACATATACGAATTGCCAAGCTTGCCTTCCACGCAAAGGAGAGTCCCACCCGGACACGGGACGAAGTCTTCAATCTTGTATCTTCATAATCCAACAGTCCAACACAAGTACATAGTCTGGCTTTCCGAGGACCCCCTAATCCAGGACTCCCTCAGTAGCCCCCGAACCAGGCTTCAATGATGCTGAGTCCGGTGCCCAGATTGTCTTCGGCATTGCAAGGCGGGTTCTTCTCCAAATTCCTGAGTACATGTTGTAACGAGCAGTGTCCGGCTTCCCATTAATGTTGCACTTCTCGGCTTCTGTACCTTAATAATGGTAGTCTCCACGTGTCGAGCGAATGCGAGAAGTCGGGGCATTTTTACATTTGCCACCCTGACCATGTAAGTAAATCGTCTATTAAAGAGACAATGTTCCTTAGATCCAAATCACACCATCTTCCCCAAGAAAGGATTCATCAGAGCGTGCCCGAAAAAACCATCCCATCATGGCCGGCCACCACAGCTCCTCCTCTCGCTTCCATAGCGCTAAGCCAGGTGATTGGGTGAAGTGCACCGTATCCCACGACCAGTTGGTGGAGTTGCAGACCCAGGGGTTTCTCCCGCCTGCATATCTTGTCCCCGTCCGAGCCATACTAGCCACTTATGATGGCGGGGAGCAAGCAGAAAATTTCCCCTACCCATCCAGGGGGAGCAAGTATGCCTTGTCCCTTACTTGCTGAGGGGCCTCGGATTCCCAATCAATCCGTTCCTTCGCGGGCTCTTGGAGTATTATGGTGTCCAGCTGCATAACTTCACTCCTGCCTCCATACTGCACATCGCAGGTTATGTCGCCCTTTGTGAGCTATTTCTAGGTTGCGAAGCTCATTTCGAGCTATGGAAGAGGCTATTCTGCCTCGTCCCTCGCAATCAGGAGGGATCAATATACCAAGTGGGCGGAGCCGAAATATGGCGCATCGCCGGGACCGGATACCTGTCCGGCACTCCGAAGAAGACATCCGAAGACTGGCCTTCGGAGTGGTTTTATATAGAGGACGTCCCCCTTCCGGACCCTATCCGGATGGGCCTTCCTGAGTTTACCGATGCCCCACTGAAGAAACGCCGCAGCTGGCATCCCCGGAGCCCCCAGGAGGAAGATAGCAGAGAGGTCCTTTATCTGATGGGCAGGATAAAACGCTGGACAAATCTGGATTGACAATATCGAGGTTATGTCAATATGCATAATACGGGGGGTGCAGCCACTCCTGTATCGGGGGCGTCCCATGTGGCACTTTAATGGAGAGGATGATGCCACCCGCTGCGGTCGGAAAGGTCCGGACTCTGCCACCGCCCTGGCGAAAATATTGTCCGATTTGTATAAAGGAGAAGAAGAGGAGTTTATCCGCATTAATCCACGGGATGGATTTTCCATGTACAACCCCCCAAGCTAGGTGAGCTGCTATCTTTTACTCAACTCTATTCATTCCCGCATTCTTTCGTCACAAATATTTACCTTGCTAATTCATAGCAGGAACTGCGAAAAGCTGTAAGGGAGGTCCACAGCCCGCCTCCACAACCAGAGGACCACAACCGAGCCCTCGACCCCAGATTTGAAGAAGATCCGGACGTATTTGTGGAGCTCGTCGACAGGATGTTTTACCAGGAAAGCTGTGACAGTGCCTTGGTGGCCATCATAGCCGACTATCCTGGCCTACTCCCTGCATCATATCTAAGTAAAACCGGAGTCCTAACTTCCGAGAAGGATCCCTTCTTTACGCCTTACCCACCGCACACGTATTGCGCTTTATAGGGAAGGCCATCGAGGCGCCGTGCCGAACCCGTGGCGACTCACCAACAAGGGGCAGCCAAGCCGGGTAGGCTTAAAAGGAAGGCAGTCAGGACCGAGACGCCATCGCAGAGGTGTGGTTTAAAACTTGCTCCGAGATTATCGTCTTTAAAATATAACAATGTCCATTATCCCCTGGCAGAAAGAGTACTCACCGGACTATGTCCGGAGATCCTGCCGGCCACGCCTCCACCAGCTGGATTCCAGAACCGGCCTCAAGGACGGAGGCTAACGTGGGGGCAACACCGGACAGTCCTCCTATAGAGGATGCGGATAGAATAACCGCTACGAATTCTGAAGTGAAGAGCGCTATGAATCATCGGTGTCGATGGGCCGTACTCCGCGACCCAAACTTCTTCGAGGAGGCGTTCAATGCCTTCAACTCGGGAGACGCGTACATCCGAGCTGCTCAAGATGGGCTTGCTAGAGCCACAAACCAGTATTTAAAGGATATACGGGTAAGAAAAATCTGATAATATGTATATCAATAGCCCCTGAGACTTGAACAGTTGGCACAGCTAATTTAAGGATCATTGTATGAATAGGTTCTTACAGAGAAGAACACCCATTTGTCTCAAGAGCTGGAGGAGTGCAAAGCCCAGCTAAGGGCCGCAGTTGCCGGAATGGAGGAATCCAAGAAGGCCTCATCTGGTAATACTTGTCTCGATCAAAAAGAATGTAATTACGTGTACCAGTTAGTATTCGGCATGCCTGCAAATCTAACAATAGATTATGCAGACAATCTCGGAGTGGATCCGGAGATCGTACAGGAGGATGAGCAACAAACTCAACGACAGCTAGAGGCTAGGGAGCGCGTGCTTACACGGGTTAGGCGAGAGAAAAACGATCTCCATGATGCCAATACCCGGCTGGGCGTTGAATTCGAAGATGTTCGGGCCCAGCTTGTTGACTCCGTGAAGGAGAATAGGAGGCTTCGGCACGGCATTTTTAGTATGTGCTCAAACGAACCTTTATACAGTTCGGCAAAGAAACGGGATGATGAGGACATCAATACCATTGTTACACCCACAGCTCCTACTGCTACATATACTGGACCAATTACTAGAGCTCGCGCACGCCAATTAAATTATCAGGTACTTCCGTTTCTTGGTAATGATTCTAATGTTCATGAGAATATGATGCTGCCTAAATTGGATACATTTGTTTTCCTTACAAATGAAGGGCCTAGCTTGGAGAAGGATGAACATTGGAGCAAGAATAAGCATGCAGATGATGGAATGCGCAAGGGGAACATGAACGGAGTTACAAGTGATGATTTCAGGACTTTGAAGCCACCATAATGAGTGCATGAAGCCTTGGACGAAATATACAAGATGCCACTTCATAAATTTCGTCCAGAGGCTATTCTAGGTGCTGCGTCACCTTATTATTGGGCCAGTCCCATGTAATTTCGAAATACATAAGTATAGGCTATTTTTAGAGTCCATATGTGTGGGGAAACAAGAGATAGGGTTAGTTTCGGACCCCTCTACCAAGGGCCACGAAATTCACCCCCTCTTCCTCCATATATACATCCCTTAGGGCACCGTTTAGACTTTGGGTTTTGTTTAGATTAAAATTTCACCATAGCTGCAACTTCGCGTACTTCGTTTGTGTTCAACGACCAGACAAAGACGTCACAGAACCCCACCTTGATCAATAAAGCTTTCCTCATATATTCGCAATATCCAGATTGCAATCTTAGTTTCTTGCTTGTTCTTCGTTTGCCTCCAGGAAACAGACCTTCGTGGTCAGGTTGATCGTGCTCCGGCGTGGTCAATAACCTCTCGGAGTTGGTTTAGCGATTGCTAAGGCGCGACGTCCTCGCATGTTCGTAGTCGGATCGTCAAAGTCGACTTCCTCCAAAACGATAACCACCATCTCATCGAAAGACGGGACACCTTTGCCTCTATCACGGGCTTACAGAGTTATGTCTGTAGGTATGCTGACAGGTCGTCCCGAAGAGGAGATGCTCGGATCCGCACGCGATCTTCTACAAGAGCTTTCACAACTGCACGAACAAGTCCGACAGGTGATGCAGGGTATAGCCCAGGCCTTGTGGCCGTTCGCCTCCCTGCCAGGAGGCATGGGTGAGCTTGTAGAGATGCTCAAGGGAGCGCGGCGGCGCTTCCGATTATGGAAGATATCGGCCTACCGACAAGGTGCGAGGGAAGCCTGGGCCATGGTAAAAACTCAGTACACCAAGGTTGATCCGAATTACATGACCCTGGTCGAACCTATAGGGTCAGATGGGAAACAGATTCCCGTTAGTCTGGTCTATGACCAGGAAGGATTAGCCGCAAAGTATTCCCAATGGGATTGTAGGCTAGACAGCCTGTTGGATGGTATAGAAGAAGAATTTAGCGAGTCTAAGTGACTGTGTACTTCCATTGACATATTTTGTAGCCAGATTGTAAATCATTTGTCATGGCGGACCATTTCGCTTCAACCTCCGGACCCGACAGTCCGGAGTGTATCCGAATACCCGCTCAGTTATGTAAACCAGGGTACGCGTGGAAACCAGGCGTAGGGGTCATAAGTGCTTGAACAGACAAGTACCCAACTAGCTATGTTATATTACATGGATAGTAAGAAACATCTTCTAGGGAGAATAGTTCCGTTAAGGGTTCCTTTCCCTGGGTACGCATGCATTAACGTGCATGTCCGAACCGCGAATAGAGACATCGGATACAAAACATCTGGGGGTTTATATTGTAATAGGTAAGAAACATATTTTGTTCACCGACCGAATATTCCCTTAAGAACGCTAGCTTTCGGCTTCACCCAGTCTGAGGTACACATCCGGCGGACCCGGCAGTAACAATTGCAGAGGTGCTCTCCTTATGCCCTAGCCGAACTAACGGGAATGTAGGGCATAAACACAAGAGCCAGGCAAGCCAGCTTGGCCAAAACTTAAGTCATATCGTTGCATATAATGGCGAAGAAAAGGTACATATGGAAAAGTGACACATATGTAGTGGGCATAAAGCCCGAAAGATAATTATATTAAGCTTCTGTATAAGAAGCCCCCAGGTATAGTGAGTGCGCATAGCACATCATGATTGTGTAGTCGAGTCACACTTGAAGCTTTTTAGGGCCATAAAAAAAGAAAGAAAGAAAGAGGATATAATTTAAAAAGGGCGGAGGTAAGGAGACAAACACAGAGTTCGGCGCAAGGCGTAGAATCTTCAGAGTCTGGCCGCGTTCCATGGGTTCAGCTCGAGTCGATTATCTGATGCATCACGCAGGCGGTACGCTCCTCCTGTGAGAACTTTATCAATGATGAAGGGACCCTCCCACTTGGGCCTTAGCTTGTCCTTTTTCTTCTCCGGTAGGCGTAGAACGAGTTCGCCAACGTTATAAGTTTTGGCCCGTACTTCTCTGCTTTGATACCTTCGAGCCTATTGCTGATAGAATGTGGAACGGGTTTTTGTGACGTCGCGCTCCTCCTCCAGGGCATCTAGACTGTCCTACCGATCAAGCTCGGCTTCTCTCTATTCATACATGCACACTCGTGGTGAGTCATGAATGATATCGCAGGGCAATACCGCCTCTGTGTCGTACACCATGAAGAATGGTGTGTATCCGATAGTGCGATTCGGCGTGGTCCGCAGTACCCATAGTATGGAGTCGAGCTCCTCGACCCAGTGCGTATCTGATTCCTTCAAGGATCGCACTAGTCTGGGTTTGATGCCGCTCATAATAGGACCGTTTGCTCGTTCGACTTGACCGTTTGTTTGGGGGTGATAGACGGAGGCGTAGCTTAATGCCTATGTTGTCGCACCAAGTTTTCACCTCGTCAGCTGTGAAGTTGGAGCCATTATCAGTGATGATGCTGTGGGGGACACCATAACGGTGTACAACTCCTGATATGAAGTCTATCACTGGTCCGGATTCGGCCGTTTTAACTAGTTTGGCTTCTATCCATTTGGTGAATTTATCTACCATGACCAATAGGTATTTTTTCATATGGCTTCCTCCTTTAAGGGGTCCAACCATATGGAGCCCCAGAACGCAAAGGGCCAAGTTATGGGGATTGTTTGGAGTGCGGTAGGTGGCATATGGCTTTGGTTTGCGAAAAGCTGGCAACCGACGCAATGTTGGACGAGGTCCTGTGCGTCTGCTCGGGCTGTCGGCCAGTAGAAACCTGTGCGGAAGGCCTTGCTTACAAGGGCCCGAGCTGCGGCATGGTGGCCGCCGAGTCCAGCATGAATTTCGGCCAAAAGTTGCCGCCCTTCCTCCACGGAGATGCACCTTTGGAGTACTCCGGTAGCGCATTTCTTATAAATCTCTCCCTCATGGACCTTGTAGGCTTTAGAGCGCCGCACAATGCAAAGTGCCTCATTTTGGTACTCGGGGAGTTCTTGCCTATTTAGGTAGGCTAAGAAGGGTTCTGTCCACGGGACAATGACAGCCATGATCACGTGGGCCGAAGGTGTTATTTCGGTGGCAGAGCCTCCGATTATGTCATTGTGTTCCGGATCTGGGGTTGTGGTCGGATCCGGGCTAGTATTGCCGGTCTCCCCTTGCCACACCACGGATGGCTTGAACAACCTTTCCAAGAACATATTAGGTGGGACGGGGTCGTGCTTAGCACCGATGCGGGCGAGGATATCCGCCGCTTGGTTGTTTTCTCAGACCACATGATGGAACTCGAGCCCCTCGAACCGAGCTGACATCTTGAGGACGGCATTGTGGTAAGCCGCCATTTTCGGGTCCTTGGCGTCAAAGTCTCCATTTATTTGAGATATTATGAGGTTCGAATCCCCACACACTTCTAGGCGTTTAATGCCCATGGAGACTGTCATCCGAAGACCAAGCAACAGAGCCTCGTATTCGGCTGCATTGTTGGAGTCTATGTATAATATTTGGAGTACGTATTGGACTATATCTACTATATCTCCGGTAGGGGATGTCAGGACAACGCCCGCTCCCAGACCAGCCAGCACTTTAGAGTCGTCAAAGTGCATGATCCAATCGGAGTATGCGCCGCACTCTTTAGGGAGTTCGGCTTCTGTCCATTCGGCGACGAAGTCAGCCAGTACTTGCGACTTAATGGCTCGTCGTGGTTTATATATGATGTCGAACGGGAGGAGCTCGATGGCCCACTTAGCAATTCGGCCCGTGGCATCGTGGTTATTTATTATATCATTGAGTCGTACTTCGGAGGCCACCGTGATTGAACACTCTTCAAAGTAGTGTCGTAGTTTCCGGGATGCCATGAAGACCACGTATGCTATCTTTCGATAATGTGGGTACCGTGACTTGCATGGTGTGAAGACAGTGGATATGTAGTATACCAGCTTTTGAAGTGGGAAATTATGTCCGTCCTCCTCTCGTTCGACGACGAGCACTGCGCTTACAACTTGGTGAGTTGCAGCTATATATAACAGCATGGGTTCGCCAATGTTTGGTGCGGCCAGGATTGGATTGCTAGCCAATAGGGTCTTTATTTCTTCCAGTCCGGCCATAGTCGCATCCGTCCACTCGAAGTGTTCGGTGCGTCGAAGAAGGTGATAGAGAGGTAGTGCCTTTTCTCCCAATCAGGAGATAAAGCGGCTTAAGGCAGCCACACATCCAGTTAATTTCTGGATTTGCTTGAGGTCTGTTGGGGTAGCCAACTGTGACAAAACTCGGTTTTAGCCGGATTTGCTTCAATTCCTCTATTGGAAACAATGAAGCCCGGGAGCTTTTTGGCAGGAACGCCAAAAACGCATTTTTCCGGATTGAGCTTGATGTCATATGATTGAAGATTGTCGAACATAAGCCTCAGGTCGTCTATTAAAGATTCGACGTGTCTAGTCTTGATGACCACGTCGTCTACGTATGCCTCGACTGTTTTGCCGATTTGTTTTGCAGGCATGTCTGAATCATGCGTTGATAGATTGCACCAACATTTTTGAGCCCGGAAGGCATGGTGTTGAAACAGAAGGGGTCGTATGGAGTGATGAATGCCGTTGCGGCTTGATCAGACTCTGCCATGTTGATTGGATGGTATCCGGAGTATGCGTCGAGGAAGCACAATAAGTTGTGTCCTGCAGTAGCATCGATGATTTGATCGATGCAGGGGAGAGGGAAGGGATCCTTGGGGCAAGACTTATTGAGGTCCTTGAAATTGACACATAGGCGCCAGGATTTGTCCTTCTTTGGTACCATCAACAGGTTTGAAAGCCAGTCCGGGTGTTTTATTTCTCTAATGAATCCGGTCGAGTAACTTGGCTAGCTCCTCTCCCATGGCTTGTCGTTTAGGTTCTGAAAAGTGCCGAAGAGTATGCTTGACCGGCTTGTATCCCTTCAGTATGTTTAGCCTATGCTCGGCCAGCCTGCGTGGGATACCTGGCATGTCTGAAGGGTGCCATGCGAAGATGTCCCAATTCTCGCGCAAGAACGCCCGCAATGTGGCGTCTATTCTGGGGTTCAGTTGTGCCCCGAAGGATGTTGTTTTTGTTGAGTCCGTTGGGTGGACTTGGGATTTGACTATTTCGCCTGCTGGTTTGAAAGAGGTGGACTTGGATCGTTTGTCAAGTATTACGTCGTCCCTGTCCACTATGAGCGCAGTGCAGTTAGTTTTTCGGCCGCGAGGGCTTCGGATAATGCCTCAATGGCCAGGGCGGCGGTTTTATTTTTGGCGCAGAGTGCTATGTCCGGATCACTGGCTAAAATGATGATTCCATTGTGATGCGGAGCATCCCACGTTCATCCCCATGTACACTCCGACTACTCTCCAAACACCAAGTGGACATATGACGAGACCTCGAACAAATGCCATTGGACACAAGGTGAACTCGCTCCTTTCTGAATCATCACTTTCCACATGTGAGACATGGCTACTACCTCAAACGTGTGTGCTATGCATGTCCAGCAACCAAGAGGAAGGCCATGGAACAGCTACGAGCATTGGACAAGACGGCGAGGACACCAAGCGCGAGGAACAAGAGGAAGAGCTGCTGGGAAGCTACAGCGCTCGGATGTCCGACAGCCTCCGGACGACCGACGATCTACGGACGTCTGACGCCTGGAGACTCCACCAGCCAGACCGACCGCAGCCAAGGCAACCTACAGCGCCCGGACAACCGCCAGACACCGGACGTCCGACGACTCCCAGGGCCACGGACGAACGAAGCCACCGGACGACCCAACGACCAGCACCCGAGCCGAAACTACGGATGTCTGACATCTCCGGACGTCCGGACCGTCCTGAAGCTCCGGGCGACCGACGTCCTCCGGACGTCCGACGCCTGTGCATTCGCCCGTGTGTTGGGCCGACGCCACTTACCATTTCATTCACCCATGACTATATATACTCCTCCACCTCCTCCTAGTTACGGTTAGTGTTGATTTAGCTCAAGTTAGAGATAGAGCTTCGCTCATCCACCGGATCTCCTCCTCGTGAGAGACCGTGGCCTCCTCGGAGAAGATCCTATAGGATTAAAGACCCCCTTGTGGGAAGATCCCCTCGTGGATTTTAAGGCCTCCTCACAGAGGAGAACGGTTCTGTTGTATCCTTACCTTTGTTGATTGTGGATCATATGTATCTCTTTGTGTTCGGTGATCTAGCACTTGTATGATTGATCTCTTATCGGTTGAGTGTTTCTCTCGTTCCTCCCCGTGTTTTCCTCATGTTATTCCGCGCGTTCTTCGTGATTCCCCCGTAGGATCCACTCCAAACGTGAAAGATCATCCACATAGGGTTCCACCCTACATCATTATGGTATCATGAGCCACGTTGATCATGTTTTGGAGCCCCTACCCTCTTTTTCTAGCTTGATTTTGTTGTGTTCTTCCCCAAAATCCGAAAATCCCCACCAAAAATAGCGCCAATTTTTTTTTTGTGTGATTTGTTGGTTTGATGATGTTTTGTTGATTTTGATCCATGGATTTGCTTGGTTTCAAGGGATCTAGCATCTCCCCAAGTTTCCCATCTTCCATCCACGAAATCCCGCGAAATTTGACCCCGAAATCTCCATTTTCCGCCCAAAATTGCGCCCCCGAACTCGCATCTCGCGTTGACCCCGACCCACCGGACGACCGACGTTTTACGGACGTCCGGAACCCCTGGAACGACCAAACGTCCGACCTTTTCCGGACGACCGGAACCCCTAACCCGAACCAAATTTATGGATTTCCGACTTTTCCGGACGTCTGACGCCCCGGACATCCGACCTTTCCGGACGTCCGTAACCTGTAGTTTCAGACTTCGGCTGATTCTTGTTTCGGCCATAACTAATTCATCTGAACTCCGATTTTGACGTTCTTTAGCTCGTTTTGAAGCTATTGACATTCCCCTTCCCACAAAAATACCACAAACATCATTTAACTCCATCAAGTGTTTGGAAATTTGGCATCTTTGCCTAGGCCTTCCACCATATCATTCGCATAACCACCATAGCCTTCCGCAACCTAACCCATTTTGCTTGCCATAGCATAAGTGGTTGCTTGAGTAGTGATTCGAGTCTCCTAAGGTGTTTCGGCTACTTAGGGACAATTGCTTCTTCATCAACCACCACCACCACTTCCGCATAGGCGTGCCCACCATACACTTCCGCCACCCCCAACTTAACCCAATAGTTGTTTGAGCTTGTTTGAGTTGTGGCTTGTGTCTCCTAAGGTGTTTCGGCTACTTAGGGACGGCAACTTCAACTCGGACACGTGTATAGCCCATCATTCCACCTCCGCATTGCCGAGTACAAACCACCACCGATTTCCGCTACCACCATTTTGACATTTGTCATTTGAGATTTTGAGTTCGCGGTTTTTCCGTTTCCTAAGGTGTTTCGGCTACTTAGGGACGAGTCTCCATCATCTTGGTATCTACATCAAGAACACCGCCACTCATCATCGCAAGGACGGTAACCTCGACGACGTCATTGTATTTTCCCCTTGCAAATTGCATTGATAACCCTAGCCCATTTTGCTTACTTGCCTATCGAGACTAGCCATTTGAGTATTGCCGGCAACGCTACTTGTGCACATTAGTGATCATACTTCCCATAGCATACATACCATACCATTGTGGTGCATATATTGGTATCATATCTTGTGTCACAAGTTTGTTCCCGCATATACACAATTGCTATCTTGGTTTGTGCATTGTGCAAAAGTGCCCATAGAGAAAAAAAAAGAAATAAAGCTTTTAAGCAAAAGAGAAAGAGCAAAGAGCTTGTAAGCAAGTGCCATAGCATCATACCACATTGCATATAAGATTGTCATATCCGATCATCTTGGATCATCTTGAGAGAAACACCGGGAACCATACATACATAGCATACTTGGGATAGAAAATTTATCCATCTTGCATCTTATAGGTTGTGCACAAGTGTCGTATCCGCCTATTGAGCAATCGTGCTAGCGTCTCTCTTGAGTTGTGCAACACGAGCATTTTCCGTGGATTCCTCATTTTGTGCTCATTCCTTGGTTGCACGGCCCCCATTTATCGATCCGTGTGTGTGTTTCCGCGTGCCACATATTGCTATTGGTCCATTTGTTGCACTTGCGAATTTGTGAATCTCTTTCAACATTATTGACTCTTGCTAACATTTTGCATTAAATTTTTGTGCCACTATCCTCACCGAGCTCCTCCATAAGACTTACTTGTGTAGGTGTGAGAACCGACAAGGATTGGTACCAATAGTGCTATTTCATTGTCCGCATTTGAGTGAACTTGATTCATTGTCAACATCAGTCAAGGTACATTGGTATAAGTTCTTCTCTTTCTCCCACTCATATTTGCTCGAGTCTTGTGATGGATAGGCAAGGCATTTCCTCTCCGGTCCTCGACAACAACGACGGCGTGAACAACTACATCACCAAAGTGTCTATCCTCGATCTACAACGACAAGTGCAAGGCGCACAATCAAGATTGCGAGAGCACATCGAGAAAAAGCTTGCCGCACATAAAGAGGAGCAAGATGCAAGGATGGAGGAGATTAGAGCCTTGATCAAGTCTTCTTCCCCTTCGTCGTCTTCAAGGCGGCGACATTCAAGCCAAAAGTCTTCGGAGCGCGAAAAAGATGCAAGTGCAAATCGTCCTTGTCCACATCTACATGGCGACCACCATCATGTTCGTGATCAACATCGTCATGAAGGGCAAGTCACCTCCAAGAATCATGTGCACAACAACGACGAACGCCATCGAGCTCAAGCACGACAACGACATCATCATCATGAAGATGCTCCACAAGCGCAAATGCACAAGTCCCAACAAGCCCTACTTCACGCCAAGTCGAAGCTTCATAAGCACAAAAGAAGACCGCGAGACGACCACCACCAGGACGGTGCTACGGCTACAACAACCACTTTGGCATCTTCGCCAAGTGCTATCAAGGCATCTTCGCCTTTGGACGTACGGCATCTTCGCCTACTTCCCACGAGTACGCCTACATCGACTTCATCAAGTCCAAGGCGACCAACTACAAGCGAGGGCGACACTTCCATCTTCGGAAGCCCCCCAAGGAAGATGGCCGAGCTTGGGAAATTCCCTTCGGTCATGGAGACAAGCTACGAGGTGCCACCTCATATGGGCCTCCAACACCAAGACGGTGACAAGACGGTCGAGCAAGGGCCATCCCCTTCGACTACGGCGACGAGCGCGAACCTCTTCAACAACATGAAGACGGCAGCCATATTGGACTCATACTCCGAGTCAAGCTACGCGACCACGCATGGAGACATTTGCACCAACATCTCTCCGACACCCACATATGAAGAGATTCCCCAAGTGCCATGTGAGGAGAGCCACCACCACATGAGTGACATGAGTGACTCCACCATACGTGACATTGAGAGCATTTCCTATGAGAGGATGAGTGTGACCACCACTAGCCCCACATATGAGAGCATGCCACACATCCTATGTGAGGTTGAGCGTCATTTGAGAGACTCCACCAACCATGTGAGTGAGAGCATCCTCGAGGGAGTGAATGAGCCACAACACTTAGAGAGTGAGATAGTTGACATGGCATGTGAGGCCACTATGATTTCTAACGACTTACCCTCTACTCCTAGTGTGTTTTCTTCTTTGGTGCTAGGTCTCCTACATGACGACATGCCTATACGCGACGAGTCCATCCCTCCTATGGAAAAACCGATGGCCATGGTGGATAATGATGCACCCCCCACATGGTTCCATCAAGATGAAGATGACAACGAGATGATCTTCAACACATCACCTACAACACATGAGCGACGCTCCAAAGGTAACATAGGTGATGGTGCTTCTCTTGTCCCACTAGTGGACTCTCTTGACATTGATTGCTCCCATGATGTTGACCCACCTATTACCATGCTTCATGCTAGTGAGACTTCTTCATGCCTTGACTTACCTATTTATGATGAATATGATGTTGAGCATGTTTAGTTGCCTAGTTGTGATGCTATGCTCCATAGGATATCATGTGAAAATTCTATTGGTAACTTCATTTTTGACAACCCATTGAACTTGTCATATGCTATGAGTGAGATCTCCCATATTGCATCATTACAATCTCAACATAGTAACTATGCATGCCCCATTAAAATAAATCCTATTTGCACTTATGGCATAGATGACGAGATGATGGTCATTGTCTTTTGCTTCTCTTGTGATGATATTGCCATGCTTACTTTACATGATTTGCGCAATTCATCAACTATCCCATGCCATGATCACATTGTTCCAAATATGCATTGTTTTGGATGTTGTCAATGTTCTCCATGTGATGTTGCTACTCATTCTCATGAGGAGACCCCCATAGTTTCCTCATACATATTAGGAGATTTTGATGCATTTCATACTTTGCATGATTCCCATAATTGTGTGCACCGTATGCATTCCACGAATAACAATGCTCTAGATATTTCTCGTGATGCATTACACAATTTGAGTCTCCATTATGTCATACATAATAACAAACCTATCATGAAGGATGACATGTTTCTATATCATGCATCGCATTTATTTGAGCATTGGCTATTTTGTGCTAACCGACACATGCATGTGCGCATCATGATGGATGATGTGTACATATACCATGCACACACAATTTTCTCTTTGTCTTTGTTTTGTGTAGGTACTTATGAACACTCGTCAACCTCACAATCCCATGAGTTGACGAAACGAGCTCTTGAGAGCAACGATGACTTGGGATCCCGTGGACTATCCTTACCACCGTTCCCTTCGCGCAAGGACTACGCGCATCTCTTCTACTTGGCTCTCACACGGCTATGGGCTATTTACCACTTGTCACATTATGCTCATTTTCCCGTGTTCACTTTGCATGTTATTCGTGCTTCTATGCCTTTGCCATGCAATTGTGACCCTTGCTTGCATCTACCCATGATTCACCATTATGATACTTCTATGTGTATTTGCATGCTTGGTGGAGATCCTTGTTGCTATTGCAATGTTGATTCTTGTGTTGGGAGAGTCATGATGTTACATTACTATTTACATAGGACTTCTTGCCAACACCATGAACCTACTTTCCTCATATCTTGTTTTCATGATTGTGCTATGACATGTGAATTATTCATGCCCACTATTTGCACACATGACATGCTTGCCATGATTCCTTCTAGTATGTTGCATCTTCGCACGACTAGCATGCTTGACTTGATTGCTATGATTGCTTGCTATGTTTCATCACCCATGTTCCACTCTTAGTTGCTTTCTTGGGTTGATGACATATATGTTCATGCCTCACACATGATATATCTTGACCATTGTCTCTTGTCTCCATTAGTTGCCTCTTTCATATCCACTTGTATTGAGTGCAGCCATACTATACTTATTGATCCTAGAGACTTTGACACCTTACTTGTGATGCATGCTTGTTTGATTGAGCTTATTGTATTTGGTTGTTATTGCATCATGTGCCTCCATACTATGCAATACTCCCTTGTCATTTCTTATGATGAGCATGATGCATACACTTGTTGGGTATCTTACCACACGAATGATAGGTTTTGCACTTCTACTAACCTCATTTGTTTTTCCAAGTGTTTATCATGTTATTTCATTTTGAAGGATTCACAAGGCATTACCGTCATGAGACATATTGGTTATGTGAAGGCATACATGATGTGCGACTCCATCATCCTTGAGAAACTCCTAAAGGTGACCTCTTTCCCTTTGAGCCATCCTCAAATACGCATATTGGATGGGTCACTCTTTCATTGTTTTCTACATGATACATCTCGTGAACGGAGGAGCGACATGGAGATTGGCTACATGGACCTTCACATTGAGGAGCACTCGCACTTATTGGATGCACCTTCGGAACTCCACTCATGCCTCGACATCGAGCTTTGGTACACCAACACCTCCACATTTGTTGATTGTGCTCATACATGTCATGCTCGATGGACATATCATATTCACCGCAAGTTTGCACCCTATGCATGGATTGACTCACATTATGCTTGTCTTGTTGCATCTATTTCCATGTCATCCATGATATAGGAGCTTGTGCACTTCCTTAGCAAATTTGTTGTGATCTTCCTTGATGGCATATTCATACATCATGATCATATTGTCGACCATCAATTGCATGATAGCTTACACATATTGAGCATCCATTGCCATATTCATGCTATTGATAAACCGTCTCGCTATGACATCATTTTGCACCGTGGTTGCATTGATCATATTTACAACACATTTGTGTGCACAATGATTGCATTTCCTCCCATGAATGCTTTGCGTCTCATTCTAGATCATCTCGATAAGCTTCATTCGCTTTGTCACGACCAATCTTGCTGCATGGACTCATTCTTGCATGATGGACACTTTGTGTGCGCTAACCATTGTATTTTTGAGTGTTGCTTGTGTTTGCTCTTTTTCCATGTCTATCACTCCGGCGACACCTTGGACTACTTGGATTGTGCAATGCCTTCATCGATGTCCAACTACAAGTCCGTCCACGACAATTGTTTCCATGGTGATGTTGATCACGATCCGAGGTCGGATCTTTCCCAAGGGGGGGGATATGATGTGGAGCATCCCACGTTCATCCCCATGTACACTCCGACTACTCTCCAAACCCCATGTGGACATATGACGAGACCTCGAACAAACGCCATTGGACACAAGGTGAACTCGCTCCTTTCTGAATCATCACTTTCCACATGTGAGACATGGCTACTACCTCAAACGTGTGTGCCATGCATGTCCAGCAACCAAGAGGAAGGCCATGGAATATCTACGAGCATTGGACAAGACGGCGAGGACACCAAGCGCAAGGAACAAGAGGAAGAGATGCTGGGAAGCTACAGCGCTCGGACGTCCGACAGCCTCCGGACGACTGACGATCTTCGGACGTCCGATGCCTGGAGACTCCACCAGCCAGACCGACCACAGCCAAGGCAACCTACAACGCCCGGACGACCGCCAGACACCGGACGTCCGATGACTCCCAGGGCCACGGACGACCGAAGCCACCAGACGACCGAACGACCAGCACCCGAGCCGAAACTACGGATGTCTGACATCTCCGGACGTTCGGACCGTCCTGAAGCTCCGGGCGACCGACGTCCTCCGGACGTCCGACGCCTGTGCATTCGCCCGTGTGTTGGGCCGACGCCACTTACCCTTTCATTCACCCATGACTATATATACTCCTCCACCTCCTCCTAGTTATGGTTAGCATTGATTTAGCTCAAGTTAGAGATAGAGCTTCGCTCATCCACCGGATCTCCTCCTCGTGAGAGACCACGGCCTCCTCGGAGAAGATCCTATCGGATTAAAGACCCCCTCGTGGGAAGATCCCCTCGTGGATTTCAAGGCCTCCTCACGGAGAAGAACGGTTCCTTTGTATCCTTACCTTTGTTGATTGTGGATCATATTTATCTCTTTGCGTTCGGTGATCTAGCACTTGTGTGATTGATCTCTTGTCGGTTGAGTGTTTCTCTCGTTCATCCCCGTGTTTTCCTCATGTTATTCCGTGCGTTCTTCGTGATTCCCCCGTAGGATCCACTCCAAACGTGAAAGATCATCCACATAGGGTTCCACCCTACATCACATTGGGCCCGGCCATCTTGAGCTTCATGTACCCGTAATGGGGTATAGCTTGGAAGCTCGCAAATGCATCCCGCCCTAAAAGGGCATGGTATCCGCTACTGAACGGGGCCACTTGGAATGTTATTTCTTCGGACCTGTAATTCTCCGGCGTGCCAAATACCACATCGAGTGTGATATTTCCCGCACATCATGCCTCCCGACTATGGATAATTCCTCTGAATGTCATGCTACTTTGCTCAATGCGGCTCTTGTGTATTTCCATTTTGTTGAGAGTTTCCTCGTAGATGAGGTTTAATCCGCTGCCACCATCCATGAGCACTTTAGTAAGCCGGAAGCCGTCCACAATTGGGCTAAGGACCAAAGCGGCTGGTGCTCGAACTGTTCGGCATTGAGGTTCGTCACTAGCGTTGAAGGTTATGGCTGTGTCATTCCATGGATTTATTGTTGCAACGTGGCAGACTTCGGCGAGGCTGCGGAGTGCTATCTTGCACATGTTATTTGAGGCGAAAGTCTTGAAGACTGTCAATATTGTATTGTTGTTTTCTGCGGGATGATGCTCTGTGATATCGTTAACGAGGAGGTCCTCGCCGCTCTTGGCCACCTGCCGAAGTATCCAACATGCTCTAAGGTTGTGTGTTGGTATAGTATCCGGTGTGGTGTGAATTTTGCATGGCCAATTGAGCCATCCCTGCAATACGGTTCCACGCCCTGTAGTGGGCTTTGGTTTCTTTGTAGTTGGATCAGGTGACTTATGAGAGTACACCCTTTTAGTTCGGACGAGGGGTTTGGTGAGAGTCGGAGGATCCCAGCATGTTGCTTGGGTTTTCCAGGCGCTTTCCATTGCGTAGTACTTGTGTACTATGGCCGCCAAGTCAGCAAAGTGTAGTATATCATGGCGACTTATGGCGTTGAGGATTCTTTTGTCCGTGCATTTTTCGCAAAAGAATGAGATTGCATCTTCCTCGCGACAGTCCTTGACCTTGCTCATTACAAGGAGGAATCTGGCCCAAAAGTGATGTACTGTCTCTTGGGATTGTCGTCTAATGTGGGAAAGATCGCTTGTGTCTGGGTGGGTGGGTGGATTTAAGTCCGTACCCTGACCCAATCTAAGACCCAGGGGTAGAGGAGCTTCCGAACTTGGTAGTTCGGGTTCCGGGATGTTGCCCAATTTTTCTGGCCTGCTGTCCGATTCTAAGTTCGGAGCTTGGGTCATGTCCTCCTGCAGATGGGTAGTCGGCTCGGAGAGCTCGGGAATCCGGACATAGTTCATCCTCAAGATAGAGGAATAACCACAACATTGCTCCTCCACCACAGCTATCTGATGGGTGACCGGCGGAGAGTTAATCTCTCTTTGATCGGGTTTAAGCCCAATCCGATCATAGTCCGTAGTGAGTCCCAAGGCGGCGATGCGATCCAAGAGCTCGTGCAAGTACGAGAGCTCCATTGGATCCATCTGCTCGGTGTATTCCGAGCTGACATGGAGGCTGTTTTTGATGACCCGAGAAGTCATCGTTGGCGCGGCGGCTGAACGGGCGGCCATGAGGAAGCCGCCTAGTCAGAAGGTTTGGACTAAAGCCAGGGCTCCCCCAGAGGTGATGTTGTCCTTGATAACAAGGCGAGCCATCAAACCTTTTTCGATGTCACAGTGGAACTCTCAATGAAAGCACCAATGTCGGTGTCAAAACCGGCGGATCTTGGGTAGGGGGTCCCGAACTGTGCGTCTAAAGCTAATGGTAACAGGAGGCGGGGGACACAATGTTTACCCAGGTTCGGGCCCTCTCTATGGAGGTAATACCCTACTTCCTGCTTGATTGATCTTGATGATATGAGTATTACAAGAGTTGATCTACCACGAGATCGTAGAGGCTAAACCCTAGAAGCTAGCCTATGATTATGATTGTTCTGGTCCTACGGACTAAAGCCTCCGGTTTATATAGACAGCGGAGGGGGATAGGGTTACACAGGGTCGGTTATAGAGCAGGAAATCTACATATATGAATTGCCAAGCTTGCCTTCCACGCAAAGGAGAGTCCCACCAAGACACGGGAAGTCTTCAATCTTGTATCTTCATAGTTCAACAGTCCGGCACAAGTACATAGTCCGGCTGTCCGAGGACCCCCTAATCCAGGACTCCCTCACTCGCGGTTATCTCTTTTTATGGGGAAGACGCGGGCCGCCTCTTTCCCATTTATTTCGACGTGATGCATGCCTGCAGCAACCACCCCACGCATGCCCCCCACGTCACGCACGACCCCCACGTCACGCATTCAACGTGGGTCATGGGGAAACGCAGCGGACAACAAAAAAGTTATTGCAGTAAAAACGGCCCCGCCTGCTCGCGCACCGTTTTGGGCCTAGCCCAACAACGCATTGCGCTTATGTGTGGCCCAGGCCCGGGGACTCCTGTCGGTGTACTAAAGTAGGGGTGCTCCTTTGTACCCCTTACTTGTGCACGGGCAGTCAGAGCCGCGCCCACGGCCACGCTTAGCAGGGCAGAGGGAGGAGCCAAAGCCGCAAGATGGTCAAAGTGACGCCAAGACAGAGACACAAAGAGCAAGAGGGCGAGGTGGACTCCCTAGCAAGACCCTTGCCGGGGCAGCCTTCGCAGCCACGGCAAGATCCTTGCCGGGGCGACTTGCCCAATGCCAGTAGAGCGCGCCACCCTTGAGCCCCAGGTTTTCCAACTCCACCAACCACGTTGGGACCAAGGCTCGGGAGGCGCCTCCATGATGGCATGCAGATCTTTGTGAAGACAAGAAGCACTCCAAATCACATGAGGATCAGAAGACGACGAACCTCAGCGAGATCTTTGCTGAGCATACGCGTAAGACCCCCAGCAAGATCCTTGCCAGGGACGACCACAACGCCACGGCAAGACCCTTGCCGGGGCCCCGGCAAGGCCCTTGCGGAGGACATCTGTGAGCCACAGCCAGGCCCACGCCCGCCAAGTTTCCACCACCACTCCCATGCAGCTGCCAGCCCACCAGCTAGGTAGGCACCTGCGTGTCGACGTGAGGTTTCCAACCCAACTCAGCGCATGCCTACATGGTGGCATGCAAATCTTCATGAAGGCCCTACCACCGCGCCAACTAAGCAGCCTGCCAGCCTACATGGCACTGACTGCCTCACTGGCCCGGGCGCATGTCGAAACAGGGCGAGGCGGCGGTAAAGTAAGGGGGACACCTAAGGGGTGCATTAAATGTGTCTTGTCCCGTAATGGCTGAGCGATAAGCTTAGCCACAGTACACCGATGCCACCTCCTGTGTGCCACTGTGGTGATCCCCTTGACTGTAAAAGGAGGCCCGAGGCATCCAGGAGAAGGATTCGGACCCTTGGACAAGTTACACTCATCGTAGCTAGCCCAAGGACTCCAAGAACACTGATATACACATCAAAGTAGGACTAGGGTATTACGCATCCTTGTTGCCCGAACCTGGGTAAATGAACCATGTAAATGTGCTGACTGTTGATCCCACTCTTCTCACGACCCTGCGCCCCGCAACCGTAGTATGGATTCTTGTGATCCCATAGGTGTTGTTTCCACCGGGAACTATTAAGCTTGCCAATAGAGATACAATTTCGCCAATTGGGATTATTGGAGATGTTGAAGTCTTGTGTGGGAAAATAAAATACCCTACTGATTTTCTTGTTCTTAGTTCCCCACAAGATGATTTTTGTCCCATTGTATTTGGTAGACCTTTCTTGAACACTGCTAATGCTAAGATAGACTATGAGAAAGATGTTGTTACTGTCGGTTTAGGGGATATATCTCATGATTTTAATTTTTCCAAATTTCATAGACAACCCCATGATAAAGAATTGCCTACTAAGGATGAAATTATTGGTCTTGCTTCTATTGTCGTGCCTCCTACTGATTCTTTAGAACAATATTTGCTAGACCATGAAAATGATATGTTTATGTATGAAAGAAGGGAAATGGATGAAATATTCTTTATTCAAGGGCCTGTTTTGAAACACAATTTGCCTGTTGAAATCCTTGGGGATCCTCCTCCACCCAAGAGTGATCCCGTGTTTGAGCTTAAACAATTACCTGATACTTTGAAATATGTTTATCTTGATGAAAAGAAGATATATCATGTTATTATTAGTGCTAACCTTTCTGAGCATGAAGAATAGAAATTATTGAAACCTTTGAAGAAGCACCGTGCCGCTATTGGATATAACCTTGATGATCTTAGGGGCATTAGTCCCACTCTATGTCAGCAAAAAATTAATTTGGAGCCCGATGCTAAACCAGTTGTTGATCATCAACGACAGTTAAATCCTAAGATGAAAGAAGTGGTACGAAATGAAATACTAAAGCTTCTGGAGGCAGGTATATTTTATCCTATTGCTGATACTAAGTGGGTAAGTCTTATTCATTGTGTCCCTAAGAAGGGAGGTATTACTATTGTTCCTAATGATAAGAATGAATTGGTTCCGCAGAGAATTGTTACAGGTTATAGAATGGTAATTGATTTCTGCAAATTAAATAAAACTACTAGAAAAGATCATTACCCTCTAACTTTTATTGATCAAATGCTATAAATACTATCCAAACATACACATTTCTGCTTTCTAGATGGTTATTCTAGTTCCTCTCAAATACCTGTGTCAAAAGATGATCAGGAAACGACCACTTTTACTTGCCCTTTCGGTACTTTTGCTTATAGATGTATGCCTTTTGGTTTATGCAATGCACCTACTGCCTTTCAAAGATGTATGGCAGCTATATTCTCTGACTTTTGTGAAAAGATTATTGAGGTTTTCATGGATGATTTCTCTGTTTACAAAACTCCTTTTGATGATTCCTTAAGCAACCTTGATCGAGTTTTGCAGAGTTGTGAAGAAACTAATCTAGTCTTCAATTGGGAGAAGTGTCACTTTATGGTTAATGAAGGTATTGTCTTGGGGCATAAAATTTCTGAAATAGGTATTGAAGTTGATAAAGTTAATGTAGATGCTATTGAAAAGATGAAAGTCTTCAATACACGGGTGCTTTGAAGACAAACAATAGAAATGAACCTATTGATATGCAGCAAAAGGTAGACTACACTAGATAAGCCATAGTCAAGTAAGCAATGAAGTGAAAGCACGAAGACTATCAGTAGCTAGGTAGTAAGGATCAGGATGAAAGATAGTATGAAGCCAAATAATAAATATTCTTCACTCAGTGAAGTAAATCAGATCAAACAAATGGGCAATGACTTCACGAAGACAAACTATAAGTAAAGAGAGGTGAAAGATAAAACCAGTTGCTCGGAGAGGACAAGGATTTGTTGGACCAGTTCCGGTTGCTGTGACAAATGTACTTCTGGTTAGGGAGGCGGAGATTCAACTCAGAAGACCGCGTCTTCACCTTATTCCCCTTGAGCTAAGAACACTTAGTCCTCGCCCAATCATTATGGTAAGTCTTCAATGTAGACTTCCAAACCTTCACAGACTTCATTCACCGGCAATCCACAATGACTCTTGGATGCTCAGAACGCGACGCCTAACCGGCTAGAGGATTCACAGTCCTCAAGTGCAATAATTCTTCAGATCACGCGGATAGAAAGACTTCAGTGATGCCTAACACTCTTTGGCTCTGGGTGTTTTGGGCTTTGTCCTCGCAAGGATTACTCTCTCAAAGGCTTCAGAGGTGGTTTGCTCTCAAATGACAAAAGCCGTGCACTAACTCTAAGCAGCCACCAATTTATGGTGTAGGGGGTGGGCTATTTATAGCCAAGGGGGCAACCCGACCTGATTTGTCCAAAATGACCCTGGGTCACTAAGGAACTGACACGTGTCCAACGGTCAGATTTCAAACACACGTCGTAGCTTGACTTGGGCTACAAGTAAAGCTGACTCATCCAGCTCTGGATAAGATTTTCTCTCATTGTCTTCGCTCGAAGACATAGGATTTGGTTGAGCATCACCTCAGTCACTATGACTTTGTTCACTTGGACCCCACTTAACAGTACGGTGGTTCCTATGACTCAACAAAGAAGATAAGGAAACTACAAAACAACTATGTCTTCGCACTCCATCGTCTTCATGCGATGTCTTCTCATGTCATCGT
The DNA here is from genome assembly GCF_002162155.2 of Triticum dicoccoides. Taxonomy (NCBI): domain Eukaryota; kingdom Viridiplantae; phylum Streptophyta; class Magnoliopsida; order Poales; family Poaceae; genus Triticum; species Triticum dicoccoides. The sequence goes on from NC_041387.1 coordinate 259,953,384, forward strand.
CTTCAATGTGAATACGTTCATAGACCACCATCGTCTCAATGTCTTCACACATTTTTAGGGGTCGTCTCTGGTAGGTAAACCGAATCAATATGGGACTACTACCTGTGTTATCCCGCAATTCACACAAATACATTAGTCCATCAACCAAGTTTGTCGTCAATACTCCAAAACCAACTAGGGGTGGCACTAGATGCACTTACAATCTCCCCCTTTTTGGTGATTGATGACAAACGGGTTGAAGTTTTTAACGGGGATAAAAGTATGTGAAAGTTCATTGTTGTGAGTATTGTCTTCATACACATGACGAGGCTCCCCTGAAGATGTACATATAAATGATTTGCTTTTGAATGCAAATGCACATGGAAGGTTTTGCTTTGTGGTGGCCATCTTCAAAGTGTGAAGACAATGCATTTTGCATATATGAAGATAATGAAGATAATGGTATGCACAATGGAAAATGGACGTCTGCAGAATGACTTCATGCAGAATTTATCATCGCATCATAGAGTAGCAGAAAAAGTAGCAGATGACCATCGAGTTTAAGTGTTACAACTCAAAGAACCAAATGTATCAAAAGACGATAATTGTAAAAACTTGGCAAAATAATGCAACCACCCATAAGGACCCGCTTGAAGACTATCAACTCATATGCTTCTCCCCCTTTTGTCAGTAATGACCAAAAAGGTGTGAAGACATAGAGCACCTACTCGTTCCCAGAAGGAGCAGATGCAGGAGCAGGGTCGACGTTGGAGTTTGGTGGTGCGAAAGGGCGTGATGCAGTGTCAAGATGCAATGTAGCCATGGTTGGTGAAGTGGCGTCGTCTTCTTCATCGACGACATTCGCAACAACAGTTGCAGCCGAAGATGAATATTCAGAATGTTCTAGTGAGGAGTGCGGCGCCAGCTTGCATTTTGTGGAGGCCTAGAATCAAACATGAAGCTCTCAGTGAAGCCATCTTCACGAAGATCGTCTTTAGAACAAAGTAGGGTGAGGCTCTTCCAGGACCGCCGAGATGTTTCATGGGCAACAAATGAGTTCTTGGTGGTCAGGTTTTGAATGTGATTGACATCCACCAAGAGACTCTGCATGATGCTTTAGCCAGTCATGGTGCTTGTCCTGCTTCTGATGTAACGCCACAAGAAGCTCTTGGTCATTGAGTACACGAGAACACTTCTGAGGCCTTTGGGAAATTGTACTAGCAGTGGATTCAGTATTGGCACGATGAGGCATACGCACATTGCCAGCCAGAGGATAAGCAGGATTTGCAGCATTGGGGACATGAATTCCTTCTATTGGTTGTGTGAAGCTTTGATGATCAACATAATGAAGATATAGAGGCTCCTTGGCAGGCTCGGAGTAGATGGCTTCAACGGACAGATCAACCTCAGGCAAAAAGACAATATGGTTGCGTGCTGAAGGCTGATAGTCGACAGAAGAATGGAGTTTGATCAGGCACATCACCCATGGAGCATAACACTTCAGGCGAAATAGATCGATCCCAGATGCAGCAAGTTGTCTGATGAAAAAATCCTGGGAGTTGAATCTGATGCCATTGACTATATAAAATATCAAAGTCTTCATGGCTGCTTCAAGTTTGGCTTCGGAAGAATGTCCCTTGATTGGCCATAGAGTATGCGTCAGTATATGATAGACTATGAAGGGCAAGTACTCAAGGTCCTTGACGAAGAATTCCTTGGGATATTCTGCATCTTGAGGCAATGGCTTCATCATGCTGAGCATCTGACTCATATTGGGTTCAGGCCTTTGAAAGATACTCTGCAGTTCTTCTCTGTGACGCTGACAACCAGGCTCATACAATTAACCTGGAGTGGGCAGGGAGGTAAGCTCGATGATGTCTTGAGCTTTGGCTTCATGGTGCACATCTCCTGTCATCCACTTGAGGTATCCATGTCTTCGGATGCCTGTTGAAGCTACGAATGTGAAGAGTAGCATAGAACTGCAGTAGAAGCTCTTCATTCCAGTGCTCTTTGACAGTGACAAATTGCAGAAGACCAGCATCCCAAAAGTAGTCCAGTGCTTCTTCAATGAAGGGCAGCCCAGCAACAGCTTCACAATCAAGACGCATGTGAGGAAAATTTCTCTCTTGATTGTAGAGGATACAGGAGTAGTAGCTACGCTGTTGATGGCTCCAAAAGCGATCGGAAGAGATCTTTGGCTTTGAGTATGGGTTCTTGGCACTGTCAAACAAGGTATTGTGTGCTCTGAAGCTGGTGACACTGAAAGATCCTGGCGATGTAGCAGCAACCTGGAAGCCTTGGTAGCCTAGGCTTTGGCTTCTGAACTTGTGGTCGCTGCTCGACATGATAGTCATATTGTGGTCCGGGAGCTGTGGGAGGACCAAAATGGGCCATCTCACTGTGACAAGCTGGCCATGATCGTAAGCATGTTCAATTGTGTGAGGCCTTAGTGGTGGTACAGGGGCTTCAGCATTCATAGTGGCTTCAGGCACCACATTAGCTTCAGGCTCCACATTGTCTTCGGCCATGACAACGTCATTGGTGTTAGAAGCAGTGTTTGTGGCAGCCTTAGTGTTTTCAACCTCCATTAGTTGCAGAACAGGAGGGTCTGGAACAATCACATTCTCCTCGAGAATGACTTGGTTTGTGGAAGGGGGTGAGGCAACTCTTTCTTCTCTTCTTTCTTCTTCTTCGGCTGATGCAGCCGGAATGTCTTCAGCAGCTTTAGCTTCAGACGCTGGAACCGTCACAGAAGGATTCTCTTTAGGGAACACTTGACGTGCCACTGAGCTAGATTGTTGTGAATTTTCTTCTGGGATGGTGGACATGGAGAAAGATGGCCTGAGACCTGTGTGAAGCCGTTGAAACACGGGCGACGCCTTTGGAGATGGAGTGGTCTCCATGTAGTTGTCATCATTAAGTACCGGATTGGTAACTTGTGCTCGTGGAGTATGGGGTATCTCATCGTGAACAGGGGTTTCTTCTTGTGGACGCTCAGCCCAGGAATCATCTTGAGCAATTGGTGTCAATGGACGACCAATGCTTATGTATCCGCTGCTCGTTGGAGCAGGCGATGATACTAACCGGTGCAAGCTGAGGAAGGACTTCATCATCAACAACATCGTCTTCATGACCAATGTTTTCAGCTGCATTGGGGTCAATAGCTGGAACTTGTTCATCTTCATGAGCCTCTGTGGAAGCAGACTGGTGGATTGATACGTCTCCAACGTATCTATAATTTATGAAGCATTCATGCTATTTTATTATCTGTTTTGAATGTTTATGGGCTTTATTATATTATTTTTGGGACTAACCTATTAGCCAGAGGCCCAGCCCATATTGCTGTTTTCTTGCCTATTTCAGTGTTTCGAAGAAAAGGAATATCAAACGGAGTCCAAACTAAATTAAACCTTCGGGAAAGTTACTTTTGGAACAGAAGCAATCCAGGGAACTTGGAGTGCAAGCTAGGGAAGCTTCGAGGAGGCCACGAGATAGGGGGCGCGCCCACCCCCTGAGCGCGCCCTCCACCCTCGTGGGCCCCTCGTGGCTCCCCCAACCGACTTCTTTCGCCTATATATTCCTATATACCCTAAAACCATCGAACAACAAGATAGATCGGGAGTTCTGCCGCCGCAAGCCTCTGTAGCCACCAAAAACCTCTCGGAAGCCTGTTTCGGCACCCTGCCGGAGGGGGAACCCATCACCGGTGGCCATCTTCGTCATCCCAGTGCTATCCATGACGAGGAGGGAGTAGTTCACCCTCGGGGCTGAGGGTATGTACCAATAGCTATGTGTTTGATCATCTCTCTTGTTCTTGACTTCACACGATCTTGATGTATGGCGAGCTTTGCTATTATAGTTGGATCTTATGATGTTTCTCCCCCTCTACTCTCTTGTAATGGATTGAGTTTTCCCTTTGAAGTTATCTTGTCGGATTGAGTCTTTAAGGATTTGAGAACAATTGATGTATGTCTTGCCGTGCTTATCTGTGGTGACAATGGGATATTCACGTGATCCACTTGATGTATGTTTTGGTGATCAACTTGCGGGTTCCGCCCATGAACCTATGCATAGGGGTTGGCACACGTTTTCGTCTTTACTCTCCGGTAGAAACTTTGGGGCACTCTTTGAAGTACTTTGTGTTGGTTGAATAGATGAATCTGAGATTGTGTGATGCATATCGTATAATCATGCCCACGGATACTTGAGGTGACAATGGAGTATCTAGGTGACATTAGGGTTTTGGTTTATTTGTGTCTTAAGGTGTTATTCTAGTATGAACTCTATGATAGATTAAACGAAAATAATAGCTTCATGTTATTTTACTACGGACTCTTGAATAGATAGAACAGAAAGGATAACTTTGAGGTGGTTTCGTACCCTACCATAATCTCTTCGTTTGTTCTCCGCTATTAGTGACTTTGGAGTGACTATTTGTTGCATGTTGAGGGATAGTTATATGATCCAATTATGTTATTATTGTTGAGAGAACTTGCACTAGTGAAAGTATGAACCCTAGGCCTTGTTTCCTAGCATTGCAATACCGTTTGTGCTCACTTTTATCATTAGTTACCTTGCTGTTTTTATATTTTCAGATTACAAAAACCTTTATCTAACATCCATATTGCACTTGTATCACCATCTCTTCGCCGAACTAGTGCACCTATACAATTTACCATTGTATTGGGTGTGTTGGGGACACAAGACACTCTTTGTTATTTGGTTGCAGGGTTGCTTGAGAGAGACCATCTTCATCCTATGCCTCCCACGGATTGATAAACCCTAGGTCATCCACTTGAGGTAAATTTGCTACTGTCCTACAAACCTCTGCACTTGGAGGTCCAACAACGTCTACAAGAAGAAGGTTGCGTAGTAGACGTCAAGCTCTTTTCCGGCGTCGTTGCCGGGGAGGTGAGTGCTTGAAGGTATATCTTTAGATCTTGCAATCGAGCCTTTTAGTTTCTTGTTTTATCACTAGTTTAGTTTATAAAACAAAACTACAAAAAATGGAGTTGAGTTTGTCTCATACGCTTCGTCTTTTTAATATCTTTTGTGAGTATGATGAAAACGAAAATTGTGCTCAAGTGCTAGAAGAAGAATGCATTAAAATGCTTGGTACTAAATCTTTGAATGATGAGCATGATTGCAATATTGTTAGTATGAACTCTTTGAATATCCATAGTACTAATGATGATTGCACTAGTTATGATGAAAATATCTCTTATAAGCATGTCGATTTTTGTGGAGTAGATTGGGTTTGCAAGTACACACCAAATGGGGAAAATAGATATTGCAAGAGGCATAAGTATTTAGAAACTAAAGGGTTGCAAGAAAGGCTTAATGTTAGTGCTGAAAATTTAAAATTTCTCCGCCATACTTGTGAACTTTGCAATGAACGTGGTCATTTAAATCTCCGATGCAAATTGTTTCATGATCGAATCGTCTCCAAAAATTGTGATAAATTGATTTCCCTTGCACATCATAATTAACTTAGTTTTCTTTTGGGTTATGAAGAATTGAAACATGCAACTAAGCATATTCCAGAATTTAACCTTGAGCATTTCCTTGATATTGATCTAGAGGAGATTTATATGTATTGTGCGGTGAATTGCATTGAAAATCCTTATATTACCAATTACATAAAGAAAAGGAAGCAAATAGAAGATGAAGAGAACACTAATGAAAGGGAAGATACTTCCCAATATCCTCCTATTATTTCTTATGATGAATCAGGTAACGAGGACGAGCTTTCTATTCAACCAATCTCATCAATAAGGAGCTCAAAGAAGAAGGTTGAAACCACACATAATGTGAAGAAGAAAAAGAAAAGAAAGAGCAACAAATGTAGAAAGGTATCTCTCCATACTCATTGTGATGATGATAATTGCTATACTATTGGTGCTATCCATACTATTAATGATGAGAGTGATTATGCTTATGATATGAAAAGGCCCAAGCTTGGGGAAGCTATGTTTGATGAGGATGAAATATTTGAGAATATATTTGCTGAAATTAATGTTTTTCCCAAGCTTGGGGATTCTATGTTTAATGAAGATGATATTTTTAGCATCCCAAGTTTTGATATGCAAAGTTGTTATGATGATAGCATGCCTCTTACCTATGATGATTATATTGATGAAAGTGGGTTTGGAAGAGTGTCAACTTTAGGAAGTAGTGATCCCACTATTTTTGAAGATGTTGAATCTTATTGTGATGAATATGAAAGTGGATTTGGAAGAGTGTCAACTTTATTTAGTGATGATTCCACTATCTTGGAAGAGGTTTCAATCAATTATGATGAGAACGAAGTTGCTACTTATGATGATTATTGTGATGTAACTTATGCTATAAAAAGTAGTGATGATTATATTTATAAAACTTGTTATGATTATGATTACCCTTTTTCTGAACATTACTCTTTTAATGTGGAAACAATCTATAGTATTCAAGTCTCTTATGATACTCCCACTATTCCGAATGAGAAGGATTTTGCTTATGTGGAGAGTAGTAAATTTTCTATGCTTGTAGATCATGAAAAGAATGCTTTAGGTGCTGGTTATATTGTTGAATTCATTCATGATGCTACTGAAAATTATTATGAGGGAGGAACATATGCTTGTAGGAATTGCAATAATATCAAGTTTCCTCTCTATGTGTTGAAAATCTTGAAGTTATGCTTGTTTTGCCTTCCTATGCTAGTTGATTATTGTTCCCATAAGTTGTTTGCTCACAAAATACCTATGAATAGGAAGTGGGTTAGTCTTAAATGTGCTAGTCATATGCTTCATGATGCTCCCGTTATGTTTCAATTCTTATCTTTTATGTGAGCATCATTGTCATCATCATGCCTAGCTAGAAATGCATTAAAGAAAAGCGCTTGTTGGGAGACAACCCAATATTTATCCTTACTGTTTTTGTATGTCCACATGATTATGCTACTGTAGTAATCATGTTTTATAGCTTTTGTTTCAATAAAGTGCCAAGTAAGACCTTTAGGATAGCTTACGGTGATAGTTGTGTTGATCCTGCTGAAAATCAGAAACTTTTGCACCCAGTAAATTAACTTTGATAATTCACAGAAACGTGTTTTTGATCTGATTCTTTTTGCTCTGGATTGGTACACAAATTTCTTAGGACTTCCTAATTTTGTAGGATTTTTGGAGTTCCAGAAGTATACGTTTGACACAGATTACTACAGACTATTCTGTTTTTGACAGATTCTGTTTTCTATGTGTTGTTTGCTTATTTTGATGAATCTATGAGTAGTATCGAAGGGTATGAACCATAGAGAAGTTGGAATACAGTAGATATTACACCAATATGAATTTATAATGAGTTCATTACAGTACCTAAGTGGTGCTTTTATTTTCTTATACTAACGGAGCTTACGAGTTTTCTGTTGAGTTTTGTGTTGTGGAGTTTTCAAGTTTTGGGTAAAGATTCGATGGACTATGGAATAAGGAGTGGCAAGAGACTAATCTTGGGGATGCCCAAGGCACCCCAAGGTAATATTCAAGTACAACCAAGAGCCTACGCTTGGGGATGCCCCGGAAGGCATTCCCTTTTTCGTCTTCGTTAATCGGTAACTTTACTTGGAGCTATATTTTTATTCACCACATGATATGTGTTTTGCTTGGAGCGTCATTTTTTTTTGTTAGTATTTGCTTGATTTTATTTAGAATAAATGTTTTGCATCTATATTTTCAATAAAAATGTCAAGGATAGCCTTTACAATGCTTATTTTGCTAGTATACATGTTGCTGTTTGAAAACAGAAAGTTTACCGCTGTTGCAAAAATTCCCTAAAAAAGTCAGAGAATGATATAATGTTGAAACTTTCTTCATATTGAGCTCTGATAAATCTTCTACAGCGTAGTATTTTTCTCATAATTTTTGTAGTTAGGTAAGTATTATGAATCTTGCATTCTTTACAGACTATACTGTTTTGGAAGATTGCTGTTATGGTTGCATTGTTTGCATATGTTTGCTTGTTTAATGATTCTATTTGAGGATAGGAGTGTTAAATATGCAGAGGCATTTAGTATGAAATGTTGAATAATAATTTTAGTGATTTGTTACAGTATAAAATGATAAGGTTTTGCATTGGTTTATACTAACCTATCTCACAAGTTCTTGTTGAGTTTGGTGTGGATGAAGCTTTTGATAAAAAGAGAAACCATGATATGAGAGGAATTAAGGAGACACAAAAGTTCAAGCTTGGGGATGCCTAAGGCACCCCAAGATAATATTTCAAGAAGTCTCAAGCATCTAAGCTTGGGGATGCCCCATTAGGCATCCCAACTTTCTTCTTCAACAACTATCGGTTAGTATCGGTTGAGCCTAAGTTTTTTCTTCTTCACATGAGTTGTGTTATCCTTGCAATGTAATTTTATATTGCTTTGCTTGCTGTTTGAATAAAGTACCAAGATCTGAAATTCTTAAATGAGAGAGAGTCTTCACATAGTTACACAATTATTTAGCTACTCATTGATCTTCACTTATATCTTTTTGGAGTAGTTTTTCATTTACTCATGTGCTTCACTTATATCCTGTGAGTAAATGGTTGAATGAGTTGAATGTCATAAATCTGAAATTATATATGTCTTATTTTCTTATGCCATGGGGAGTAATGACTTCACATCTAAGAAGTAGAGGTTGTAAATTTGTTAAAGGTTAAAAAAGCATTGTATTGGTCATTTGAACAATTCATGAAAGAATATTGAAGGCAGAGAGATTTCACATATAAATATACTATCTTAGACATCTTCTATAATTGTGAGCACTCATTAAATATGACATGCTAAAGAGTTGATGTTGGACAAGGAAGACAACGTAATGGGTTATGTTTTCTCACATATCAGCTAAAGTATATTGTCATGGATCATTCAAACATGTTGAGCTTGCCTTTCCCCATAATGCTAGCCAAATTCCTTGCACCAAGTAGAGATACTACTTGTGCTTCCAAATATCCTTAAACCCAGTTTTTGCCATGAGTGTCCATCATACCTACCTATATGCGGTATTTACCTGCCATTCCAAGTAAATTTGCATGTGGCAAACTCTAAACCTTCAAATAATAATCTGTTTTGTATGCCCGAATCACTCATGTAGCGACTAGGGGTTGTCAGTATCTTCCGTGCTAGGTGGGTAATTCTCAAGATGAGTGGACTCCGCTCCTCATTCACGAGAAAAATGGCTGGTAACCGGGATGCCCAGTCTGATGCGGAGCATCCTTCGATCATCCCCATGGGCACTACTTCGACTACACAAGCTCCAAGTGGACCCATGACAAGAGCTCGAGCACGTGCCATCCAATCCGAGGTTAACTCTCTCCTTGTCGAACTTCCCTTTGACCCACTTGAGACATGGCTACTACCTCAAACGGAGATGCTTTGCGTGCTTAGGTACCAAGGAACCAACCTAGAAGAAGCTACAGCTCAAGATGGACATCAAGAGCAAGAGGAGGAGCTGCAGAGTCCAGAATGGGCGGTACTACCGCTCAAGCCAAGCGATACTACCGCTGAGCCGAGCCAAGCGGCACTACTGCTCGACATCCGTCCTACTTCCGCCGAACCCGACAAACTCCAGGAATCGAACGGCGCCAGAGCGGTACTACCGCCCCTCCAAGCGGTACTACCGCTGAAGCACCTCAAGCGGTACTACCGCCCTGCCTGCGTGCAGCGTTCCGGGCCGAGGCCCATGTACTCGTTTCGCCCCAACTTACCCCTTCGAGGACCTAGACTATAAATAGACCGTCCCCTCATCCTTTTTAGGGTTAGCATTGGTTTAGCTCATATTTGTGTGAGAGCCTTGCTCATCCACTTGGTTACTTCTCCTCGGAGCTCACGACCTCTTCGGAGAAGATCCCCCAAGTGGATTCAAGACCCCTTTCTAGGGAAGACCCCCAAGACCTGCTCACGGAGAAGATCGGTTCCTTTGTATCCTTACCTTTGTTGACTTTGGATCTCGTGTATCTCTTTGTGTTCGGTGATCTAGCACTCGTGTGATTGATTCTATGTCGGTTTAGTGATTCTCTCTCGTTTTCCCCGTGTTTCCCCTTTGTGTTTCCGCGTGTTCTTCGTGATTCCCCATAGGATCCACTCCAAACATGAAAGATCATCCACATAGGGTTCCGCCCTACATCATCTTGGTATCATGAGCCACGTTGATCACGTTTTTGGAGCCCCTACCCCGTGTTTTCTAGCTTGATTTTGTTATTTTCATCCTAAATCCGAAAATCCCCACCAAAAATAGCCCCAAATTTTTTTTTGATTTGTTGGTTTGATGATGTTTTGTTGATTTTGATCCATGGATTTGCTTGGTTTCAAGTGGATCTAGCATTCCCCCAAGTTTCACCTCTTTCCATCCACAAAATCCATCGAATTTTGACCCCGAAATCATCCATTTCCGCCCCAAAATCGCGCAACGATTCGAGCAGTCGAGAAAATCCCGACAGAGCGGTACTACCGCCCTCCAAGCCGTACTACCGCTGAGAACCACAAGCGGTACTACCGTTCCGCGAACGGTACTACCGCCAGGCCCTGTTTTAGCTGAAACAGTCCAGAAAATCCCGACACGAGCGGTACTACCGCCCACCCGAGCGGTACTACCGCCCAGGCCAGTTTCAGCTTTCCGAGTTTCACCATTTTCACCGTAACTTCCACATCCGGAGTCCGATTTTCGCGTTCTTTAGCTCGTTGAGAAGCTATTGACATCCCCCATCCACCTAGACAGGCTACAACATCTTTAGACACCATCTAATTTTCCGAACTTTGGCATCTTTGCCTAGGGCTTACACTACATCATCCGCTATACCACCTCCAGTTTCCGCTACCACCATTGTTGCTTTTGGTCTTTGAGAATTTGAGTTGTGGTTCCCGTGTCCTATTGTGTTTCGGCTACATAGGTACGGTTCGACGTCAACATTACCACCGCTCATCTTCGCCAAGGACTCATCATCGTCAAGGACGGTAACCTCGACGACATCTTTGTCATATCTCGCAATTGCATTGATAACCACATAGCCTTACTTTTGCGTTGCTTACCCATCGAGACTAGCCATTGAGTATTTCCGGCAACGTGACTTGTGCACATTAGTGATCATACTCCATAGCATACATACCATACCATAGTGGTGCATATCTTGGGATCCACTTGTGTGTCACAAAGTTGTCATCGCATACACAATTGCTATCTTGGTTCGTGAAGTTTTGCATGAGAAAAGAGCTCAAAAGAGAAAGAGCCAATCAAGCTTTTAAGCAAAAGAGAAAGATAAGCAAAGAGCTTATAAGAAAGAACCATAGCATCATACTACATTAAGATTGTCATACTCGATCATCTTGGATCATAGCACCGAAATACCATACATATAGCATACTTGGGATAGAGATCGTTGCATTTTTGCCTAGTAGGTTGTGCATAAGCTCCGTATCCGCCTATTGTGCAATCGTGCTAGCGTCTCTCTAGTATTGTGCAACAAGAGCATTTTCGTGGATTCCACATTTTGGCTCAGTTTTGGTTTGCATAATCCAACTTATCTATTTGCGTGTGTGTTTCCGTGTACCACTACTTGCTTGGTCTACTTGTTACATTTGCGAATTTGCGAATCTTTTTCAACATCTTTGAGTCAAACTAACGATTGCAATCAATTTTGTGCCACCATCCTAACCAAGCTCAACCATAAGCTTTTACTTGTGTAGGTGTGAGAACCGACCAGAATTGGTACCAAAAGTGCTATTTCATTGTCTGCATTTGAGTGAACTTGATTCATCTTCAACATCGGTCAAGGTACATTTGGTATACGTTCTTCTCCTTCTACCACTTACATTTTGTTTGGAATGATGGATAGGCCAAGTTCTTCTACAAATCCACCCTCATCGAGAACGGCGACGACATGTCATCATTCGTCACAAAGAGCCACCTCTTTGGTGCTCAAAGGGCGTTACACCAAGAGCAACAAGCTATGAGCGACCGCATCGACAACCTCGCCACCGACTTGCGAATCTCCGAGAAACGTACAAGAGACTACTTCGACAACAAGTTCGACACTCACAAGCAAGAGAATGATGCAAGAATGGACAAGATATGCGCCTTGATGAGGAATCGGCATCCTTCCACTTCTTCATCCGCAAGACGGAGCCGCTCGAGTCGACACTCCGACGACACCTTCTCTGACTCAAGTACACCGTCATCGAACACTCTTCGACGAGCCGTGCGTCACGACCATCATGCATCTCGCAACCCGCTACATGACAAGCATTCAAAGGAGCAAGTCGATGAGCAAGTACCTCGTCCTCAATCAAACCAAGTCGATTTTGCTCAAGCTCAAGAACGGCAATGACTACGGCGCCAAGAAGAAGAACGAGCGCGTCTACACCAAGAAGAACAAGACGCCGAGGCTCAACGTCTTCAACAACAACAACGAGAAGCGCAAACTCTTGAGGCGCAACGTGCCCTTCAAGAATCAAGTCGAGCCATCGCCAACCGCAATCGTGAACGGCGCAATCAAGAGGAAGCTCTTCGAGAAGAAATCCAAGAGAGGAACTACCAACCGCGTGTGCAACGTCAAGCTCCACAAGCTCCTCCACAAGCTCGTCAAGCTCTACCTCAACTTCAAGCTCAACAAGAACAAGTTGACCATGGACTTCCTCCACGCCAAGAGCAACATGAGGATGATTACCCTCCACGTCAAGGGCGTCATCATCACCATCGCCAACAACACAATGAAGAGCAACGCTATGGAAAGCTCAAATTCACAATGCCCAAGTTCAATGGAAGCAATGATCCCGAAGAATTTTCATGGGCATTGAAGGTCGACAAAATTTTCCGTTTGCACAACTACGAGGAAGAGAAGAGGATCGCTATGGCATCGCTTGAGTTCCAAGACTATGTGCTCATATGGTGGGAACAAGTCCTTGAGCGCCATGAAGCAAGACGTGAACCACCCCTCACCACTTGGGCTCAAATGAAGGAAGTCATGTGAGCACGTTTTGTGCCAACCTACTACAACCGCGATCTCTTCAAGAAGCTACAACTCCTCAAGCAAGGAACAAAGATTGTTGAAGAATACTACAAGGAAATGGAGATTGCCATGATTCGAGCCAATGTCATAGAAGATGATGAGCAAACAATGGCACGATTCTTGAATTGACTCAATCATCCCATCAAGAAGATCGCCGACTTCCAACCCTACTCCAACCTCATTGAGCTCGTGCATCAAGCGACCAAGGCGGAACGTCAAGTGCAAGATGACTTCAAGTATGCCAAGTACTCATCCAAGACCTATGGCTTCTCCAACAACCAAGCTTCAACAACTCCTCCAACATCTACATCAACCAAACCTTCTCCAAGCAATGATAACAAGTCAAGTTACAAGAAACCTTTGTCAAGTTCAAGTCGTCTTCCTCCTAATACAAGCAACTTCAAGACGCGTGCTTCGTCATCTACTCCGACCGATGAGACCATCAAGACAAGCTCCTTCAAGTGTTTCACTTGCGGCGGCCGAGGCCACAAGTCCTATGAATGCACAAACAAGCGCACCATGATCCTCAACGACGATGGCACCTACGACTCCATGAGTGATGAGGAGATTGAAGCTCTTGAGAAAGTGGCCATGCACCGGCGCGTGAACGAGGATGAAGATGATCAAGTCTTTTGTGATGAGGATACGAGCCCCGCTCTCGTTGTCTCCAAGGTCTTGACTCTTCAACATCAACAAGAAGAAGACCAAAGATGCCACATCTTCCACACAAAGGCCAGCATCAATGGAAGGTCTGTCAAGGTCATCATCGATGGAGGTAGATGTCACAACTTGGCAAGCGAAGAACTATGCTCCAAGCTTCAATTGGTCAAGAGGAAGCACCCGCGCCCCTACAAGGTTCAATGGCTAAGTGACTCCGGCACTATATGAGTCGAGCACACGGTCCAAGTCTCCTTCAAAATTGGTGCATATAAGGACACTTTGGAGTGTGATGTGGTCTCAATGTCCGTTTGCCACCTCCTTCTTGGTTGACCATCGCAATTCGACCGTGGTGTCATCCACAATGGGCGTACCAATCACTATAGCTTCAAGATGAAAGGGAAGGAGTATGTGCTACGACCTATGTCTCCTATTCAAGTGATAGCCGACAAGCAAACCACACATCATGGAGAGAAGAGTGAGAAAGTTACCCACCCAAAAGTGAGTGAGAGCCACAAGCCAAACTTGAGCGCCTCTTCGCCTAGAGAGAAAAACCTCATCCTATTTGCCACCAAAAGTGAGATGAGAGAACTGTGTGAGAACCCATCGAGTGTGATGCACTTTGTCCTTGTGTGCAAGGATGGAGAGCCAACAACTAACACCTCTCACGAGCTACCTTTAGTGTTTCAATCTCTTTTGCAGGAATTCCAAGATGTTTTTCCCGATGAGCTACCTCCGGGTCTACCTCCACTACAAGGCATTGAGCATCGTATCGATCTCATCCCCGGAGCGCCACTTCCAAACAAAGCTCCATACCGAGTCAATCCCGAAGAAACCAAGGAGATTCAACGGCAAGTACAACAACTCATCAACAACGGTCATGTACGTGAAAGCTTAAGCCCTTGTGCCATTCCCGTTATACTTGTGCCAAAAACCGATGGAAGTTTCCGCTTGTGTTCCGATTGTAGACCTACAAATGCTATTACTGTTCGCTATAGGCATCCCATTCCTCGCTTAGATGATATGCTTGATGAACTTAAATTGATCTTAAAAGTGGCTATTATCAAATCCGCATTCAAGAAGGTGATGAATGGAAAACTGCTTTCAAAACAAAATTTGGCTTATATGAGTGGTTAGTGATGCCTATGGGTTTGTCGGAAGCACCTGGTACTTTCGTGCGTCTTATGCATCATGTGCTTCGACCTTATATTGGAGTCTTTGTTGTGGTTTACTTTGATGATATTCTTGTGTTTAGCAAAACCATGAAAGAGCATATTAATCATGTTAAATCTGTGTTGCAAACCCTTCGCAAGGAAAGCCTTTATGCGAACTTGAAAAAATGCACTTTTGGCGTTGACAAAGTGGTTTTCTTGGGTTTTGTTGTCTCTTCCAAGGGTGTCCATGTTGATGAAGCTAAAATTGAAGCAATTAAAACTTGGCCCCAACCCACCAATTTGCAACAAGTGCGTAGTTTTCTTGGTCTTGCAGGTTTTTATCGCCGCTTTGTGAAAAACTTTAGCACCATCATCGCTCCTTTACATGCTTTGAGTAAGAAGAATGCTCCTTTTGTTTGGGGATCTTTGCAATCCACCACTTTTGATGAGCTCAAGTCTTTGCTTACTCATGCTCCGATTCTTGCTTTTCCTAACTTTGACAAAACTTTTGAGGTTCATTGTGATGCAAATGGTTCCAGAATTGGTGGAGTTTTAATGCAAGAAAAATGAGCCATTGCTTATTTTAGTGAAAAACTCTCTGGTGCTCAACTTAATTATCCCATTTATGACAAAGAATTGTATGCTTTAGTGCGTGTGCTACATGTTTGGGAACATTACCTTAGACCTCATGAGTTTGTCATCCATACCGATCATGAAACGCTTAAGTACTTAAAAGGCCAAACTAAGTTGAACAAGCGTCATGCCAAATGGAGTGAATTTATTGAATCTTTCCCCTATGTGATCAAGTACATTAAGGGTAAGGAAAATGTATTTGCGGATGCACTTTCACGCATATGCACACTTGTCACTACACTTGAGTTGAAGGTTATTGGCTTTGAGCACATAAAAGACTTGTATGCAAATGATCCTACCTTTGCTACTCCTTATGCTAAATGTTTGACTCATACATCTTGGGAACGATATTACATCAAGGATGATTATCTTATGAGAGCTAACAAACTATGCATTCCCGAGTCTTCTCTTCTTTTGCTCCTTTTGCAAGAGGCTCATGGAGGCGGACTTATGGGACATTTTGGACGCGACAAGACTTTAGCCATGCTCTCCAAGAACTACTTTTGGCCCAAGATGTTCCGCGACGTCTCACGCTTCACCACAAGATGCTCAACATGTCGCAAAGCTAAGTCTAAAGCTCAATCCCATGGTCTTTACATGCCTCTTCCTATTCCTTATCAACCTTGGGAAGACATTAGCATGGATTTTGTACTTGGTTTGCCTAGAACTCAAAATGGCAAGGATTCCGTCTTTGTTGTTGTGGATAGATTTTCTAAGATGGCACATTTCATTCCTTGCAACAAGATAGACGATGCTTCACATATTGCCAATCTCTTTTGTAGGGAAATCCTGTGACTTCATGGAGTGCCAAAGACGATTGTCTCCGACCGCGACGTCAAGTTCTTGAGTTACTTTTGGAAGACACTATGCGCCAAACTTGGAATCAAGCTATTGTTCTCTTCGGCATACCATCCTCAAACCGACGGCCAAACGGAGGTGACGAACCGTACAATCTCCACTCTACTTCGCGTGTTGATCAAGAAGAACATCAAGGAGTGGGAGGCATGTCTACCCATCGCCGAGTACGCCTACAACCATGCAAGACATACGACGACCGGCAAGTCCCCCTTCGAGGTCGTCTACGGCTTCAACCCATTGTCCCCATTGGACATTCTACCTCTTCCTCTACAAGAGCGCACCAACCTCGACGCAAGTGCTCGTGCAAGCTACATCAATAAGATGCATTAAGATACAAGGCACACCATCGAGCGCCAAGTACAACGACTAGCGACCAAGCTCAACGTCAACAAGCAACCCATGGTCTTCAACATTGGCGATCTCGTGTGGCTCCACCTTCACAAGGACCGCTTCCCCAATGAATGCAAGTCCAAACTTCTACCACGAGCCAATGGACCCTTCAAGGTGCTTGCGCGCTACAACAACAACGCCTACAAGATCGACATCCCACGAGACAAATACTCCGTGAGAGACATCTTCAACATCCAAGATCTCTCCCCGTACCATGGTGATGAGGATTTCGATCTGAGGTGGGATCTTTCCCAAGGGAGGGGAGATGATGCGGAGCATCCTTCGATCATCCCCATGGGCACTACTTGGACTACACAAGCTCCAAGTGGACCCATGACAAGAGCTCGAGCACGTGCCATCCAATCCGAGGTTAACTCTCTCCTTGTCGAACTTCCCTTTGACCCACTTGAGACATGGCTACTACCTCAAACGGAGATGCTTTGCGTGCTTAGGTACCAAGGAACCAACCTAGAAGAAGCTACAGCTCAAGATGGACATCAAGAGCAAGAGGAGGAGCTACAGAGTCTAGAATGGGCGGTACTACCACTCAAGCCAAGCGGTACTACCGCTGAGCCGATCCAAGCGGCACTACCGCTCGACATCCGTCCTACTTCCGTCGAACCCGACAAACTCCAGGAATCGAACGGTGCCAGAGCGGTACTACCGCCCCTCCAAGCGGTACTACCGCTGAAGCACCTCAAGCGGTACTACCGCCCATAGGACCGGTACTACCACCCTGCCTGCGTGAAGCGTTCCGGGCTGAGGCCCATGTACTCGTTTCGCCCCAACTTACCCCTTCAAGGACCTAGACTATAAATAGACCGTCCCCTCATCCTTTCTAGGGTTAGCATTGGTTTAGCTCATATTTGTGTGAGAGCCTTGCTCATCCACTTGGTTACTTCTCCTCGGAGCTCATGACCTCTTTGGAGAAGATCCCCCAAGCGGATTCAAGACCCCTTTCTAAGGAAGACCCCCAAGACCTCCTCATGGAGAAGATCGGTTCCTTTGTATCTTTACCTTTGTTGACTTTGGATCTCGTGTATCTCTTTGTGTTCGGTGATCTAGCACTCGTGTGATTGATTCTATGTCAGTTTAGTGATTCTCTCTCGTTTTCCCCATGTTTCCCCTTTGTGCTTCCACGTGTTCTTCGTGATTCCCCGTAGGATCCACTTCAAACGTGAAAGATCGTCCACATAGGGTTCCGCCCTACATCACAGTCCCATGATAAAAAGATCAAAATCAAATCAAAAATAATTAAAAAAACTCCCCTAGGACTGTTGTTGGTATGGACGGTACCCCATTGTTTCGGATGGCCGTGGAGTATGATTGTTGGTGGAGGGGGAGTAAAAACTTTACCATTCTGTTTGGGAACCGCCTATAATGTATGTAGTATGGAAGATATTGGGAACTCTTGGTTGTTATGTTGACAATGAGATCATACCTCTCAAAATTATTTATCTCTATTTGAAAATCAAGCTCTAGCACCTCTGCAAATCCCTACTTCCCTCTGCGAAGGGCCTATCTTTTACCTTTATGCAAGAGTCAAGGTGATCTTCACCTTTCCATTTTTCATTTTATCCTTTGGCAAGCACCTCGTGTTGGAAAGATCCTGATAT
>NC_041387.1:259972187-260025239 GCF_002162155.2 Triticum dicoccoides
AGCATGAACTATTATTGTTGACATCACCCAAAGGTGAATACGTTGGGAGGCAACACTATAAGCCCCTATCTTTCTCAGTGTCCAATTAAAACTCCATAAACATAAGTATATCGTGAGTGTTAGCAATTGTAGAAGACTATATGATAGTCGAGTATGTGGAGCTTGCTAAATCAAAGATCTGACATAGACCCTTCCTGAAAATAAGATGAATTGTAATTGATTGATGACTGAGAATGAAGTTTGCTAGTTTTCAAGAAAGTTTATGGTCTATGATTTAACATGTGAATAGCTTGTTACTTGATATTGAGAAGTTTATGATATGAACTACTGTTATGACATATAATCATGCTAGAAAAGGTGATTGAAATTATCATTGATCAAACTTGTGCACCTGCTAGCATTCACACTTCATAAATTCTTTCTTTTATCTTTTACCTACTCCAGGACGAGCAGGAATTAAGCTTGGGGATGTTGATACGTCTCCAACATATCTATAATTTATGAAGCATTCATGCTATTTTATTATCTGTTTTGAATGTTTATGGGCTTTATTGTACACTTTTATATTATTTTTGGGACTAACCTATTAACGGGAGGCCCAACCCATATTGTTGTTTTCTTGCCTATTTCAGTGTTTCAAAGAAAAGGAATATCAAATGGAGTCCAGACGGAATGAAACCTTCGGGAAAGTTAATTTTGGAACAGAAGCAATCCAGGGAACTTGGAGTGCAAGCTAGGGAAGCTTCGAGGAGGCCATGAGATAGGGGGCGCGCCCACCCACCCCTGGGCGCACCCTCCACCCTCGTGGGCCCCTTGTGGCTCCCCCGACCGACTTCTTTCGCCTATATATTCCCATATACCCTAAAACCATCGAACAACAAGATAGATCAGGAGTTCCGCCTCCGCAAGCCTCTGTAGGCACCAAAAATCTCTCGGGAGCCCGTTTCGGCACCCTGGCGGAGGGGGAACCCATCACTGGTGGCCATCTTCATCATCCCGGTGCTATCCATGACAAGGAGGGAGTAGTTCACCCTCGGGGCTGAGGGTATGTTCCAGTAGCTGTGTGTTTGATCTCTCTCTCTCTCTCTCGTGTTCTTGACTTCACACGATCTTGATGTATCGCGAGCTTTGCTATTATAGTTGGATCTTATGATGTTTCTCCCCCTCTACTCTCTTGTAATGGATTGAGTTTTCCCTTTGAAGTTATCTTGTCAGATTGAGTCTTTAAGGATTTGAGAACAATTGACGTATGTCTTGCCGTGCTTATCTGTGGTGACAATGGGATATTCACGTGATCCACTTGATGTATGTTTTGGTGATCAACTTGCGGGTTCCGCTCATGAACCTATGCATAGGGGTTGGCACACGTTTTCGTCTTGACTCTCCGGTAGAAACTTTGGGGCACTCTTTGAAGTACTTTTTGTTGGTTGAATAGATGAAACTGAGATTGTGTGATGCAATCGTATAATCATGCCCACGGATACTTGAGGTGACAATGGAGTATCTAGGTGACATTAGGGTTTTGGTTGATTTGTGTCTTAAGGTGTTATTCTAGTACGAACTCTATGATAGATTGAACAGAAAGAATAGCTTCATGTTATTTTACTACGGACTCTTGAATAGATAGAACAGAAAGGATAACTTTGAGGTGGTTTCGTACCCTACCATAATCTCTTCGTTTGTTCTCCGCTATTATTGGCTTTCAAGTGACTCTTTGTTGCATGTTGAGGGATAGTTATATGATCCAATTATGTTATTATTGTTGAGAGAACTTGCACTAGTGAAAGTATGAACCCTATGCCTTGTTTCCTAGCATTGCAATACCGTTTGTGCTCACTTTTATCATTAGTTACCTTGGTGTTTTTATATTTTCAGATTACCAAAACCTTTATCTACCATCCATATTGCACTTTTATCACCATCTCTTCGTCGAACTAGTGCACCTATACAATTTACCATTGTATTGGGTGTGTTGGGGACACAAGAGACTCTTTGTTATTTGGTTGCAGGGTTGCTTGAGAGAGACCATCTTAATCCTATGCCTCCCACGGATTGATAAACCTTAGGTCATCCACTTGAGGGAAATTTGCTACTATCCTACAAACCTCTGCACTTGGAGGACCAACAACATCTACAAGAAGAAGGTTGCGTAGTAGACATCATGGATCACAACATGTCGATCTTGGTTGGTGGCAGCTGGAGGAGCGATAGAGATGGGTTCAACAATGAGAGGCTGAGAGGCCACAACACGCTCTTTCTTTGAAGACTTAGTTCCCTTAGTCTTCAACTTTTTCTTGGAAGGGGCATCATCAGATGCATCCTTGTGCTTGTGCTTCTTGGCTTCGGCTTCAGCTGCCCTTGTCTTCTTCAGCTCTGAAGCTGCTGAGGTGACCTTAGGCTTCGAGCCTGTCATCCTGGCAGGGAAGACAATGTGAGGTTCTTCTTGCCTTGGTGGTTCAGTTTGGCTCACAGCAGGCTTCTTTTATTTGGCAGCCATCCTGGGATCGATGCCAGGGCACCCAAGAGCTTTGCACTTCTCAGCTTCATTGTGTGCTTGAACACATTTCTGAGCGAAGTACTTCATGCGCTCTCGTGAGCCTTCAGCTTCATTGTGCTTCTTGTGGAACTCTTCCTTGAGGTCATGCAGCATCTTCTTGAAGATTTGAACATCTGCCATGCTGAGCTTGGCCATGTTCTTCTTGAAGTGAGCCTTCTCATAATCAATTTTGTTCTTGAGCTCGACAATCTTCTGAGCCAAGGCCAACTCAGTAGCAATGGCTCCGTGGAATGTGACGCTAATGTCCACCGGAAGCTGAAGATCATCAATACTGATGCGCTAGTCGTCGAACCATTCATCAATGAAGTTGTTCAGAATGTCAACATCAAAGAGGAGTAGATCGTCGAAGATTTCTGCCTCTTGCTTGCTCTTGATAAGCATCTCAAGAGCATCATCACCGAGATCTTCATCGCTGGACAGATCAATGGTGTCAACCTCGTTGCACAGAACAGCAAACTGATTCAGAGGTTGCCTAGTGGCCTTCTTGGGCACTGGCTTCTTGGCCCTCTTAGACACGCGAGATAAATCTTCAGACTGCACACTAGATTCGGGTGGTGTAGTAGTCAGAGGCTTCCTAGTTAAAGCTTTTGGTGAAGCAGATGGCTTTGAAGCTTTTGCCTTCTTCTTTTTCTCCTTTGGCGGTGTGGGAGCATCATCAGAATTAGCTTCTCTAGCAGATTTCTCCACGGCTGCTCTCTGGGCAGCAATGTGAGATAGAAGCCCGTCAAAATTGGCGAATGGGCCAATTCTATTCTCATTAGCTTCACGAGTCCCATCAGGTTTTGGAGCGGAGGGGCCAGGGTTGAAGTTGAGGCCAAACTCCTTTTGGTTCTTCCCAGCAGAATCTTTAGCAAACTGATAGTTGCACTTGAAAAGATTGTCTTCACGACACCATAAAAGAGAAGATGGGTCGGCATTCTTAGGCTGTGGTCCTCTGGCCATACAAGGATAGAACTTTTGCTCAATGGCTTCAGCCTTGCTCTTTCGCACCAAGTGGTATAGACAGTCACCTCATGGGCGCTTGATGGCATTCTGTTCCGCATATTGAGGTGTTACAAACATGTAGTTGAACCATTGCTCAGCCCAATATCTTCGGATCCACTGAATCCGGTTCTTGCACTGGGTGTAACTTTCCTCGGGATCTGACTTGTACAGTTCATACAGACCAGGAGGCAAATCAAGTGTAGTGTTGCCACGGCGTTGCCTTCCAGCTTTCCGTGCTAATTTTTCTGAAGCCATAAGATTCAAACTGATTGGCTTCAACATAGTGAAAGGCTTCCATCAGCTGGTCAGACAAGAACTGGCTTCAGGAGATTCGATGTGACGCTGTAAGTATTCGCTAACGAACTGCTAGACGAGGTTGAAAGAGAGGCCAAGCAGTTGAATCTCCCGCACCCTAACTTGGCGGCGGAAGACATCTACGGTGGCGGCGGAGAGGACGAGTCCGCGACCGGCATGAGGATGGCGTCGAAGAAGTCGTGGCAGCTAAGCGCTTCATCTCCGGCATCGACACGAGCTAGCGAAGGCGCTGGAGTTTGAGCGAGGTGGCGAGGTGGAAGAACAGATATTGACCACGAGGGGGTAAGTATTTATAGGAAGGAGGAGGGCAGCGCAATGCAATTACACAAGTGCCCCTGGCAGTTCACATCTGAGGGACACATAGCATGCATACAACTCATTGAAAGTTGTTCCATGTTCCCATGCATGCCTGGATTGTGGGGTGGTCATTCTAGCTTCTCAGGTATTCAGGCAATAAGGATACAGCATTAAAGCCAGATTTAAATGTTTGTCACTTTGTCTTCTGCTGACAAGGACTCAGAGAAGACAATTGACAGGTTTCAATACAGTGCATATGATTTGGACAGATAGAATTTGAGGAAGAAGCACATAAGAGTTTAGGGTCCGATCACATTAACTTAGATAAATAAAGGTTCAAGAATGAAGACATGGCTATAAATGAATGTTGTAGAGGACAGAATATATAGAGACAAACTCAACATTGCGAAGATAAACCTTGAAGACAAATCACTGTTGAAGACAAACCAAATGCGAAGAATATTCAACCATGACGCCAAGAGAACACTTCAGTAAGAATTTGGTGGTGGCGTTACCCACCGTATAGGAAGTATTAGACCCAGACACGGCACACAATTATCGTGGCGCTCTGAAGTCAAATTCCATGTTAAAGTATTCACGCTTAGAGGGTAAGTCTTCATTGATTGAAGATATACCTTACTTCGTGTGTTGCACATCTAAGTCATCAACATGCATAAGCGCTAGGATGTGTGTCCAACTACAGGACATTTGAGGATTCTAAGATATTTAGATCACACAGCCACTTGCAAAACCTTTTCTCATCAAAGGGCTTTGTGAAGATATCTGCCAATTGCTCTTTAGTGTTGACGTGAATGATATCAATATCTCCCTTCATGACATGATCTCTGAGAAAGTGATGACGGATCTGAATGTGCTTTGTCTTTGAGTGCTGAACTGGGTTGTTGGCAATCTTGATGGCGCTTTCATTGCCGCATTAGAGTGGCACATGCTTCAGATGGATACCATAGTCCTTGAGAGTTTGCTTAAACCATAGAAGCTGAGCGCAGCAAGATCCAGCAGCAATGTATTCAGATTTATCAGTGGAGAGAGACACACAGTTCTGCTTCTTTGAAGACCAACAAACAAGAGATCGTCCAAGAAAGTGACATGTGCCTGATGTGGACTTGCGATTGACCTTGTCACCAGCATAATCAGCATCTGAGAGTCCAACTAGATCAAATTCTGAGCCCTTTGGATACCATAATCCTAGTGTTGGGGTGTAAGCCAAGTATCAAAGAATTCGCGTCACGGCTATGTGATGCGATTCCTTTGGTGCCGCTTGAAATTGGGCACACATGCAAACGCTAAGCATTATATCTGGCCTAGATGCACATAAGTAAAGTAAAGAACCAATCATGGAGCGGTATACCTTTTGATCGAACTCTTTACCATTATCGTCGGGACCGAGATGACTTTTGGTTGGCATTGGCATCATGTATCCTTTGCAGTCTTGCATTCCAAACTTCTTCAGGCAATCTTTGAGGTATTTTTTTTGCGATATGAAGATGTTGTTGCTCTGCTGACGGATTTGAAGACCAAGGAAAAATTTCAGCTCACCATCATGGACATCTGATATTACTCTTGCATCATGTGCCCAAATTCATCACTGTATCTTTTTTCAGTGCAGCCGAAGATAATGTCATCCACATAGATTTGGCACACAAATAGTTCATCGCCATATGTCTTTGTGAAGAGTGTAGGATCTAGAGAACCAGGTTTGAAGCCTTTGCTCTTTGGGAAGTCTTTGAGTGTGTCATACCAAGCGCGAGGAGCTTGTTTGAGGCCATACAGTGCCTTGTTGAGCTTGTATACCATATCAGGGTGTTTTGGATCTTCAAAGCCAGGTGGTTGTGCAATATACACTTCTTCTTCAATCATGCCATTGAGAAAAGCACTCTTCACAGCCATTTCGTACAGAAGAATGTTGTGATGGTTGGCATAGGCTAGAAATATGCGAATGGCTTCAAGCCTTGCCATGGGAGCGAATGTTTCATCGAAGTCAATCCCTTCTACTTGAGTGTAACGTTGAGCAACTAGACGAGCCTTGTTTCTGACAACTTGACCATGCTCATCTTGTTTGTTGCGATAGATCCATTTGGTGCCTATGATATTGTGCTTGCGAGGCTCAGGATGCTCGATCAATTCCCATACATTGTTCAGCTCGAAATGATGAAGCTCTTCTTGCATAGCTTGAATCCATTCAGGTTATTCAGACAAATGTAAAGTGCCCACAGAAATTTGCTAGTTGCGTTGCTCTAGAACGAGTGAGTGGACCAGGTGCAGATGCTATCAATTATCTTCTCAATTTGTACTTCATTTGCAACTCGGGGATGTACTGGACCTAGATTTTGCCCTTGCAGATCATTGTCTTCAGCTTCAGCATTGACTTCAGGCTGAGCATTGTCTTCAGGTTGATTTGGTGCAATGATGATTTCTTCTTCGGCCTGAGCTTCTAAAGGTATGATTTCTCGAGTACACATAAGCTTGATAGATTCACTAGGAGGGACTTCATCTAGCACATTTGGTAGGTGCTGTCTTTGCGAGCCGTTAGTCTCATCGAACCGCACATCCACAGTTTCAACCACTTTATAGTGAAAGAGGTTGAAGACTCTGTAGGAGTGCGAATCCTTTCCGTATCCAAGCCTAAAACCTTCATGTGTTTTCGGTGCAAATTTTGAAGTGTGATGTGGATCCTTGATCTAGCACCTGGCACCAAATACTCTGAAGTAACTGACGTTTGGCTTCTTACTAGTTAGTAGCTCATACGATGTCTTTTTAGAAGCTTTTGAAGATAAACATGGTTGATGACATGGCATGCAGTATCAATGGATTTAGGCCAGAACTTTCTTGGAGTCTTGTACTCATCAAGCATCGTCCGAGCCATCTCAATGAGGGTTCTATTCTTGCGCTCCACGATGCCATTCTGCTGAGGTGTGTAAGGAGTTGAGAACTCAAGAGTGATGCTCAGTGTATCAATATAAGTGTCAAGGCCGGTGTTCTTGAATTCTGTGTCGTTATCACTTCTGATGTGCTTGATCTTGATGCCATAGTTCGTCATGGCACGATTGGCGAATCATCTGAAGACATCCTCCACTTCATTCTTGTAGAGGATTATATGCACCCATGTATATCTTGAGTAATCATCAACAATGACGAAGCCATAGAGACAAGCAGTGGTAGTAAGAGTAGAGTATTGAGTAGGGCCGAATAAGTCCATGTGAAGCAGCTCGAAGGGACGTGATGTTGTCATGATTGTCTTCGAGGGATGCTTGGCCCTAGTCATCTTCCGAGCTTCACAAGCACCACATAGATGATCCTTCTCGAACTTGACGCCCTCGATGCCCACGACATGCTTCTTCTTCGCGAGTGTACAAGTTCCTCATGCTAGCATGTCCTAGCCTCCGATGCCAGAGCCAGCACTCTAAAGCTTTTGCTAGGAGACATACAGCCAACTGTGGTCCTACTGAGAAGTCTACCATGTACAGATCATCTTTTCGATACCCTTCAAAGACTAGAGACTTGTCAGATTCCATAAGCACAAGGCAATGATATTTTCCAAATATCACAATCATGTTCAGATCACAAAGGATTGAGACAGACATTAAGTTGAAACCAAGGGATTCAACAAGCATCACTTTATCCACGTGTTGATCCTTTGAGATTGCAACTCTACCCAGACCCAATACCTTGCTTTTACCAGTGTTAGCAAATGTGATGTGACTTTTGTCAGACGGGCATAGGGTTGAATCCATTAGAAGACCTCGGTCACCAGTCATGTGGTTAGTGCAGCCACTATCCATAATCCATTCTAAAGCCTTCGGAGTCGTACCCTACAGTACAGTTTGGGGGATAGGCTTCACCAAGGGTATTGTGAAGCATAAACATTTGACGAACAAGTGGACTATGAAAGTTTAGATCTTGGTTAGGATAAATAGGATGATTGTCATGGAATCCCGGGACAAAATACATAGTAAGACCATTTGGATATTTTATCTTGCGTCCCACAAGATGTTTAAGGTCCCTAGCATAAGCACCAGACGCCTTTGATTTCCGGCTGGAAACCTTTCCCTGCAAAAGAGAGTTAAGTTTTCTTAACCACCCACATCTTCAGGGGTGGCTTAGAAGCAATGAGTCTAAGTGCAGCATCTGAGAACTTCGGCTTTGGAGCCCTAGCAAATAGCCTTGCGGGAGGTGAATATTACTCATAAGAATAAGCAGAAAAGTTATTGGTTTTATGAACATAGCGGTTTGACGAAACACACTCATATTCAAAAGTCTAAGTATGGTTTCCCTACAAAACATTGGCGTTAGGGTGACTCTAGTGAGTCCTCTGTCTGTATGAAGCCTTTGGACCATATGAAGTCTTTGGTCTGGGATTTATCTTCTTCCCTGGTGGTGTCATGATGACATTCACGGGAAGATTCTCAAGACAACTTTTGGGTACCCAGATGTTCTTAAGAGGTGGTCCGTTCCTGCAGTTAGTACCAATATACCTGGCAAACACTTCACCATTCTGATTCCTGAAACATTTATAGTTTGTATCAAGGGATTCATCAATGATAATTGGGTTAGCACAAGAGAAGCCAGACAAGGTAGATGGATCCACTAAAGGTCCCTTTGTAGCAACCCATGTGGTTTTGGGGTACCGCTCAGGCATCCAGTAAGGACCATCAACATTCATTTTCCTCTCGGACCCAACACCCTCTTTACTAGGGTTTCGGTTCAGAATCTGTTTTTTGAGGACATCACATAATGTCTTATGCCCTTTGAGACTTTTGTACATTCCTGTCTCAAGAAATGTCTTCAACCTGGCATTCTCATCAGCAATAGTAGTGGTATCCTCAGCAGAGGGGTTAGTTAACACATTAGCATTTGAAGATATTGCAATAGTAATAGCAGTAGAACATTCAGTAATAGAGACAACATTATCACGCTCAAAACATTATGGACAAGGTGGTTCAAATCCTTCCTGAGCGGAACTGATCTGTTGAACGCGGAGTGACTTGTTCTCCTTTTGAAAATCTTCATGAGCCGATCTCAGTTTCTCAAGCTCTTGCTTCCTTTGAGGATAATCATAAGAGAGCTTTTCATGAGAAGTTGAGAGTGTTTCATGACTACTTTCAAGTTCCTCATACTTAACATGAAGATTTTTAATGTCTTCAATTAAGAAGTGAGTTCTGGTCATTTCTGCATCCAACAGGTCATCGCTTTTGTCTAGCAACTTTTGAATATGTTCCATAGCATTCTGTTGTTCAGTTGCAATTTTAGCACGTGTTTTGTAGCTAGGTTTAGATTCACATTCATAGTCATCTTCACTTGATGTTTGAAAGTATGCATCGCGTGAGTTTACCTTGGCACCACGTGCCATGAAGCAGTAGGTGGGAGCAGAGTCATCCTCATCCTTGGCATCAACTTGGTGACGAGGCCATTGTCTTCAGTGTTGAAGATGGACTTGGTGACATGCGCAGAAGCTAGAGCCAGGCTTGCTACTCCAGAATCAAATTCCTCTTCAGACTCCACCTCTGCCTCCTAAGATGCAGACTCCTCCTCTGAATCCATCTCCTTGCCAACAAACGCACGAGCCTTGCTTGATGAGCTCTTCTTGTGTGATGAAGATTTTGACGAACACTAGGTGATGAGGACATGGCTACCACAATTACACCCATATCCCCTACTGTTTTACCTCTTGGAACAGTTGTTAGAGCTCAGATACGCCAATTAAATTATCAAGTACTTTCGTTTCTTGGTAATGTTTCTAGTGTTCATGAGAATATGATGTTGCCTAACTTAGATACATTTGTGTTGCTTGCAATTGAAGGACCTAGCATGGATAAGAAGGTTGAACATTGGAGCATGTTCAAGCATGGAGATGAAGGTGCGTGCGAAGAGAACAAGAACGGAGGTTCAAGTGGAGATTTCCGGACTTTGAAGCCACCATGATGACATACAAGATGATGGACAAAATATACAAGATGGCCTTTCATAAATTTCGTCCATAGCTTATTATTGGTGTTGCGCCACCTTATTTTGGGCCAGGCCCATGTAATCTATTTTTAGAGTCTATATTATAGGGAAAACGACTTAGGAGGTGTTTTAGTCCCACCTTGCCAAGGGTGGACAAAACCCCCTCTCTTTTCCCTATAAATATAGCCCTTAAGGCATCGTTTAGACTTGGGTTTTATTTAATTAAAAGTTAGCCATCGTTGCAACTTCGTGTACTTCGTTTGCGTCCAATGACCAGACCAAGACCGCTTATGAAACCCCACTTTTATTAATACTCCATCCATACTCGCAATATTCAGATTGCTTAATCATATTCTTGCTTGTTCTTCGATTGCTTGCAGGAATAGACCTTCGTGGTCAGGTTGATCGTGCTCCGGCTTGGTCAATAACCTCTCGGAGTTGGTTTAGCGATTACTAAGGCGCAACGTCGTGAATGTTTGTAGTCGGGTCGTCAAAGTCGTCTCCACCAAATCGATAGTTATCATCTCATTGAAAGATCGGGACACCCCGCCTCTATCAAGTGGTATCAGTTTTCAGGTTGCTCGGTGAGATTTTACAGTTTTTCATCGTTTAGATCACATCTATCATTCATACCTACAGTCCATGAAAAAGCCAAAAAAAAGTTAGATTAGTCATCCGTGTCCCAGACAGTCTGAGCCTTTCGCTATAATCACTTAGTTTTTGCATTGTTGAATTTTTGGTTGCATCGTGTGTCGAGTTGTTGGTTTCTAGTGTCTAGACTTTTAGATTTTCGGGTTCTAGTCACGTTTTGTTCACGCTGTCTCCACAACAACCATCATCCACTTCATTGTCACCATCCGCTGCCACTTATTTCGTTCACCGCCGTCACCACCATCCATCCGCTTTCGTCATTCGTTGTCATCATCTTCTCGTTTCATCTTGTTGTGTGATTCATCTCAGAGAGAGAGAAAGAAATCTGAAGAAGAAAAAAAGAAATCTGATCTGTGGTTCTTGTTCTACAAGTTGTGATTTTGGCAAATTTGATTGGTACGCTTGCTGTTCTGGAGAGAGAACAAACACTGGTTCGGTTTGGGAATCAACTAAAAGGTGTACTCGGAGTTTGGATAGGATTTGCAGCGAGTATAAGAAGAAGAACAGTCTGTTCGGTTTGGAGTCCAAGCCCATCACGTTTCTGGAAATTGAGTGGAAAAAAAAGGTAAGAGATAGAGCAAGAAAAGTATTTACCGATCTGTTTTTCTTTGGAAAGACATGCATGTGGGAACTTGCTTCTTTTCGATTCATTGATCCAGCGTGAGAGAAAGAAAGAAGGAAAGACGAGGCAGAGTTTGGAAGGGAATCAGAATCGCCCACCCACCGTTGGCATTAAAAAAAATCTATACACAAGATCGGCGGGTCCTTTGTTTGGAAGGTTTGTTGCGGAGAAGTACTTCTGGTGTTTTGGAAAGTCAGATGCGTTTGGGAGAGCAAAAAAAGAAAATGAAAGAAAAAAAAGGTATACAAGGAATGTGTTGAGCGCTGATCCTTTTTTTGCGGAGAGAAAAGGAAATAGTCAACACGTTTATCTGTCCTTTTTCGTGGTAAACAAGGAGAGAGAGAGAAGTACGTGGTGTTTAAGAAAGAATATTCCACGTATTCATAGCAAGAAAGAAAGAGATAGAAGGAAACAAGGGATCGACCAGACATAAGAGGCAAGCGTTGATCTGTTTGGTTAATCCCTGATTTTCCCGAGATAAAGAAGGAAGGAGACAAAAATAAACATAGCGCTTTGTTGTGCTAGTACTTGGCTGTGGAAAAAAAAGAGCTCGGTTGTGTGTTTGAAAAAAAACAGATCTGACCGAATCTTTCTGGTTTGGTAACTTCGGATAGAAAAAAGAGCAGAATTAAAGGGCAGGTTTGGTGCGGCCAAAGAGAAAGAGAGGAGATTCGTTTGGGAGAAGTGGAGCTAAAAAAACAGTTTTGTTTGAAGTCCTAGGCATTCACGTTTAAGGAACGTGAGGAGAAAAAAAGGGCAGGATTTGGTTCGGTTTCCACGGAGCATCATTGTTGTTGAGCCTTCCTTGTTTGTTAATTGCAGATTCTAGTGGGCACGTTTGGACTTTGGAGAAAGAAAAAAAAATATTAGCGGTGCTTTGTTGTGCTATAAACCAGTACGCACTACAGTTACATTGGAGTGGAAAAAAAGTGGAAGGGGGTTTGTACCAAAGTGTGGTGTTGGCAACATCTTGTGAATTTCACTTGTGTCTTAGGCTCGCGTCTCTAGTACAGTCTAGTTTAGGACCAGCACTCGACCACTTTGAACGAATTTTCAGCTTGCATTAATTAACGTGGTTGTAGCATTTTTTTTCACATATATAAAGCCAACCCAGCTCCACATATTTCTACATCGTGCATACATATGTTCACCTGGCAATCACTTTACCCAACTCTTGGAGTTATTTGACACCGCTGGTTGCCGGTCACCACCTGCTGCATGGTAAGAACTTGTAAGGCTTTGATTTGCTATACTGTGAGTGTTTTACCATCACTTCTCAGTAGTTCATACGGACATTATTTTTGGATTTTGTTTCTTGTTTCTACTAATCATGACAGGATCTAGAGTCAATTCATGGGGTTTGTCGATCGTGGGAGACGTGCCATCACCTATGCAAACACCACAACTGTCACGAGAGGTGCACAAACATCCAAATGCACATGATCAGGTTCTTGTTGCCATGCCACCTTTTAATTGTCGTTTTAAGCCTGACTTATATATTGAATGGGAGTTCGAAATAAATGCTATATTTGCTTTCCATAATTATTCTGAACGTCAAAAAGTTAAGGTCGCGGTTGGTACTTTCACTGGTTTTGCTACTGTTTGGTGGAGTGAACATTGTCGGTTATACCCTGATTATGTACCTAATACATGGGATGATTTAAAACTTGTCATGAGAGATAGATTCGTCGATATTTATTATACTCGTGGCATGCTTAAAAAACTACAACATTTAAAACAAGGTAGCGACACTGTAATAAAATATTATGATGATTTACAAACTACCTTGTTGCACTCCTTTTTAGAGGAAACTGAAGATGATTTTATGGATAGATTTGGGATGGATTAAACCGTGATATTCAGGAGATACTAATTCATGAAGAGTGTTATCCTATGGACCATTTGTTTCGTCTTGCTTGCAAAGCTGAACAGGAAATAAAACGACATGTTACCCACAAGGAGAACAAGCGCAAGGAGCACATTCCAAGTGATGATACGGTTGTTCCTTCCACTGCTATGCGTACTATGACAACCACATCCATTTGTGTGAGGACTACATCACCTCCACCATGTGACACATCACCTTTGAGAGTGCTTACATCATCTGAGTCGATCATAATAGGTAATAACAAAGGTACCAATCTTCCACCTCCACATGAGTATGATGCTTGCCTTGTCAATTGAAATGCACCATGCAATGAGCTACTCACTACTTTGATCACACCAATTATTTTAGAGGATTATGTTGATG
Organism: Triticum dicoccoides; assembly: GCF_002162155.2. Lineage (NCBI taxonomy): Eukaryota > Viridiplantae > Streptophyta > Magnoliopsida > Poales > Poaceae > Triticum > Triticum dicoccoides. Next base: position 259,985,829 of record NC_041387.1, read on the forward strand.
ATTTGACTTTGCAATATGATCAAACAATTTTGAGTGCACCCATTGAATTAACTATTGATGCAAAAGAATCAACTGAATCAGGGAATAACTCAAATTTGGATCAAATACATTTGAAAATAATTGTGTCAATGTTTAATCATTTTGATATGACCTCTAATCATGGTGATGGTTCATCAATGTTGGGATGATTTAATGATAAGCATTGCCAATCTTTTGATATGAATAAGAGCTTCACTTATATGTGCAAACTGAGTTGCAATTTTTTCATGCCTTTGACTTCTTGTGATAATATATTGGCTTTATATTTCACCACTTTTGAAGGGTGCTCTTGTATAACCGTGTCACATGTGCCCCAACTGAGATCAGTGACAATGGATGACATATACATATACAACGTGTACACCTTGTCTCTTTTGTTAGCCAGATTTGAGAGTAAGCAACGCCGAGGACGGCTTTGTTTTTAAGAAGGGGAGGATGATGAGGACATGGCTACCACAATTACACCCATATCCCCTACTGTTTTACCTCTTGGAACAGTTGTTAGAGCTCTGATACGCCAATTAAATTATCAAGTACTTTCGTTTCTTGGTAATGTTTCTAGTGTTCATGAGAATATGATGCTGCCTAACTTAGATATATTTGTGTTGCTTGCAATTGAAGGACCTAGCACGGATAAGAAGGTTGAACATTGGAGCATGTTCAAGCATGGAGATGAAAGTGCGTGCGAAGAGAACAAGAACGGAGGTTCAAGTGGAGATTTCCGGACTTTCAAGCCACCATGATGACATACAAGATGATGGACGAAATATACAAGATGGCCTTTCATAAATTTCATCCATAGCTTATTATTGGTGTTGCGCCACCTTATTTTGGGCCAGGCACATGTAATCTATTTTTAGAGTCCATGTTATAGGGAAAACGACTTAGGAGGTGTTTTAGTCCCACCTTGCCAAGGGTGGACAAAACCCCCTCTCTTTTCCCTATAAATATAGCCCTTAAGGCATCGTTTAGACTTGGGTTTTATTTAGTTAAAAGTTAGCCATCGCTGCAACTTCGTGTACTTCGTTTGTTTCCAACGACCAGTCCAAGACCGGTTATGAAACCCCACTTTTATTAATACTTCATCCATACTCGCAATATTCAGATTGCTTAATCATATTCTTGCTTGTTCTTCGATTGCTTGCAGGAATAGACCTTCGTGGTCAGGTTGATCGTGCTCCGGCTTGGTCAATAACCTCTCGGAGTTGGTTTAGTGATTGCTAAGGCGCAACGTCGTGCATGTTTGTAGTCAGATCGTCAAAGTCGTCTCCACCAAATCGATAGTTATCATCTCATCGAAAGATCGGGACACCCCGCCTCTATCACTTGGAAGAAGACTTTGAGGATTTCTTCTTCTTTTTGTCATCGGAATCATATTCCTTGCTCTTATTCTTCTTCTTGGTCTCATTGTCCCACTATGGACACTCAGAGATGTAGTGACCAGGTTTCTTGCACTTGTGGCATGTTCTCTTCTTGTGATCACGAGAGGAAGCTTCATCATTTCGAGAGCTGGATCTTGGAGACTTTCTGAAGTCTTTCTTCTTAGTGAACTTCTGGAACTTCTTCACAAGCATAGCAATCTCCTTTCCAATATCTTCAGGATCCCCAGAACTACAGTCGGATTCTTCTTCAGATGAGGAAACAGCCTTTGCCTTCAAAGCGCGAGTTCGGCCATAGTTGGGACCATAGATATCTCTTTTCTCAGATAGCTGGAACTCATGTGTGTTGAGCCTTTCAAGTATGTCAGACGGATCGAGAGTCTTGAAGTCAAGACGCTCTTGAATCATCAGGGCCAGGGTGTCAAATGAGTTGCCAAGTGATCTCAGAAGTGTCTTGACGATTTTGTTCTTGGTGATCTCAGTGATGCCGAGTGCATGAAGCTCATTTGTGATATTAGTGAGGCGATCAAATGTGAGCTGGACATTCTCATTGTCATTTGTCTTGAAGCGGTTGAAGAGATTGCAAAGAACACTGATCCTTGAATCTCTCTAGGTGGAGACGCCTTCGTTGACCTTGGAGAGCCAGTCCCAGACTAGCTTCGCAGTTTCCAGAGCACTCACACGATCATACTGTCCTTTAGTCAGATGACCGCATATGATGTTCTTGGCAGTCGAGTCGAGTTGAATGAACCTCTTGACATCAGCAGCAGTAACACCTTCACCGACCTTGGGAACACCGTTCTTGACGACATACCAGAGGTCGACGTCAATGGCTTCAAGATGCATACGCATCTCATTCTTCTAGTTGGGGTAATCAGTGACATCAAAGACAGGGAACGCAGTGGAGACCTTGATTATCCCTACAGTCGACATAGCTAAACTCCAGGTGGTTAAACCAAATCACACAGAACAAGGGAGCACCTTACTCTGATACCAATTGAAAAGTGCTAGTATTCGACTAGAAGGGGGATGAATAGGCAATTTTTATGAAAGTCTTCAAAACATGGGTGCTTTGAAGACAAACAATAGAAATGAACCTATTGATATGCAGTGGAAGGTAGACTACACTTGACAAGCCATGGTCAAGTAAGCAATGAAGTGAAAGCACGAAGACTATCAGCAGCTAGGTAGTAAGGATCGGGATGGAAGATAGTATGAAGCCAAACAGTAAATAGTCTTCACTCAGTGAAGTCAATCAGATCAGACAAATGGGCAATGACTTCACGAAGACAAACTGTAAGTAAAGAGAGGTGAAAGATAGAACCAGTTGCTTGAAGAGGACAAGGATTTGTTGGACAAGTTCCGGTTGCTATGACAACTGTACGTATGGTTAGGGAGGCTGAGATTCAACTCAGAAGACCGCGTCTTTACCTTATCCCCTTGAGCTAAGAACACTTAGTCCTCGCCCAATCACTCTGGTAAGTCTTCAAGGGAGACGTCCAAACCTTCACAGACTTTGTTCACCGGCAATCCGCAATGACTGTTGGATGCTCAGAACTTTGTTCACCAGCAATTCACAATGACTCTTGGATGCTCAGAACATGATGCCTAACCGGCTGGAGGAATCATAGTCCTCAAGTGTAATAAGTCTTCAGATCACGCGGACAGAAAGACTTCAGTGATGCCTAACACTCTTTGGCCCTGGGTGTTTTGGGCTTTGTCATCTCAAGGGTTACTCTCTCAAAGGCTTCGGAGGTGGGTTGCTCTCAAACGACAAAAGCCGTGCACTAACTCTGAGCAGCCACCAATTTATGGTGTAGGGGGTGGGCTATTTATAGCCAGGGCAACCCGACCTGATTTGTCCAAAATGTCCCTAGGTCACTAAGGAACTGACATGTGTCCAACGGTCAGATTTCAAACACACGCGGCAGCTTGACTTGGGCTACAAGTAAAGCTGACTCATCCAGCTCTGGATAAGATTTGCTCTCATTGTCTTCGCTCGAAGACATAGGATTTGGTTGAGCATCACCTCAGTCACTTTGACTTTGTTCACTTGGACCCCACTTAATAGTACGGTGGTTCCAATGAATCAACAAAGAAGAAAAGGAAACTACGAAACAACTATGTCTTTGCACTCCATAGTCTTCATGCGATGTCTTCTCATGTCATAGTCTTCAATGTGAATATCTTCACAGACCACCATTGTCTTCAATGTCTTCACACATTATTAGGGGTCATCTTTGGTAGGTAAACCAAATCAATATGGGACTACTACCTGTGTTATCCTACATTTCTCACAAACACATTAGTCCCTCAACCAAGTTTGTCGTCAATACTCCAAAATCAACTAGGGGTGGCACTAGATGCACTTAAAATAAAGCTAATGTAGATGCTATTGAAAAGATGAATTGTCCTATAGATATCAAAGGTATAAGAAGTTTCCTTGGTCATGCAGGTTTCTATAGGAGGTTTATTAAAGACTTCTCTAAAATTTCTAGGCCTCTCACTAATCTCTTGCAAAAAGATGTTCCTTTTGTTTTTAATGATGATTATGTAGAAGCATTTGAAATACTTAAGAAGGCCTTGATTTTTGCACCTTTTGTTCAGCCATCTGATTGGAATTTACCCTTTGAAATTATGTGTGATGCTAGTGATTATGTTGTTGGTGCTGTCCTAGGGAAAAGAGTTGATAAGAAATTGTATGTTATTCATTATGCTAGTAAAACTCTAGACAGTGCCTAGAGAAATTATGCTACTAGTGAAAAAGAATTTTTAGCAGCTGTATTTGCTTGTGATAAGTTCAGATCTTATATTGTTGATTCCAAAGTAACTGTTCACACTGATCATGCTGCTATTAAATATCTTACGGAAAAGAAAGATGCTAAACCTAGACTTATTAGATGGGTTCTCTTGCTGCAAGAATTTGATTTGCATATTATTGATACAAAGGGAGCTGAGAACCCTGTTGCAGACAACTTTTCTAGGTTAGAAAATGTTCTTGATGACCCACTGCCTATTGATGATAGTTTTTCTAATGAGCAATTAGCTATCATAAATGCTTCTTGTAATACTCCATGGTATGATGATTATGCTAATTATATTGTTGCTAAATTTATACCACCTAGTTTCACATACCAACAAAAGAAAAAGTTTCTCTATGATTTAAGACATTGCTTTGGGGATGACCCACATCTTTAGAAAGAAGGAGTAGCTGGTGTTATTAGACGTTGCGTACCTGAGCATGAACAGGAATAGATCCTACGCAAGTGCCACTCCGAGGCTTACGGAGGACACCATGCAGGAGATAGAACTGCACACAAGGTATTGCAATCTGGTTTTTATTGGCCTACTCTCTTCAAGGTTGCTCGTAAGCTTGTCTTGTCTTGTGATGAATGCCAGAGAATTGGTAATATTAGTAGACGTCAGGAAATGCCTATGAATTATTCACTTGTTATTGAACCATTTGATGTTTGGGGCTTTGATTATATGGGACCCTTTCCTTCCTCTAATGGGTGTACACATATTTTAGTTGTTGTTGATTACGTACTAAGTGGGTAGAAGCTATCCCAACTAGTAGTGCTGATCATAACACTTCTATTAAGATGCTTAAAGAAGTTATTTTTCCGAGGTTTGGAGTCCCTAGATATTTAATGGCTGATGGTGGTTCACACTTTATTCATGGTGCTTTCCGTAAAATGCTTGCTAAATATGATGTTAACCATAGAATTGCATCTCCATATCATCCTCGGTCTAGTGGTCAAGTAGAATTGAGAAATAGAGCAATTAAACTGATTTTGCAAAAGACTGTTAATAGATCTAGTAAGAAATGGTTCTAAAACTTGATGATGCATTATGGGATTATAGAACTGCTTATAAAAACCCTATGTGTATGTCTCCATATAAAATGGTTTATGGAAAGGCTTGTCACTTACCTCTTGAACTAGAACATAAAGCTCATTGGGCAATCAAAGAGCTCAACTATGATTTCAAACTTGCCGATGAGAAGAGGTTGTTTGACATTAGCTCGCTTGATGAATGGAGAACCCTAGCCTATGAGAATGCCAAGTTATTTAAAGAAACAGTTAAAAGATGGCACGACAAAAGGATTCAAAAGCATGTGTTTAATGTAGGTGATCATGTTTTGCTATACAACTCTCGTTTAAGATTTTTCACACGAAAGCTTCTCTCTAAATAGGAAGGTCCTTACATTATCGAGGAGGTCAGTCATTCCGGTGCCATCAAAATCAACAACATCGAAGGCACAAACCCGAAGGTGGTAAACGGTCAAAGAATCAAACATTATATCTCAGGTACTCCCATAAATGTTGAGACAAATATAATTAATACCATAACACCGGAGGGGTACATAAGGGATATTTTCCAAAACATTTCAGACTCCGAAAAGGATAGGTATGTGGTACGGTAAGTAAACCGACTCCAAAACTATTCTAATAGCATTTTTTTTCTCTGTTTTGGAGTATTTAAAAAATTAGGAAAATTAAAAGTAGTCCGAAAGAGACACGAGGAGACCACAAGGATGGAGGGTGTGCCCTACCCCCGGGCGCGCCTGTTGCCTTGTGGCCACCTCATGTGCCCTCCGGACTCCGTTTTCTTGCACACTACTTCTTTTAGTCGGTAAAAACTCATTATATAATCTGAAGTTCCTCCATCATGAATCTAGTTTGAAGATGAGAGGTATCTTCTTGATCCTCCCCATCGCATCCACCCTTTTCAAGTCAGCCTCCATCTCTTCCTCCATTGATTACCTGAAGTGGCCCCGGTGTCGGATGAGAGACACGACTCTCTCCGACCGACTCTTGCGAAGACATCTTGCTACAAATCTGCTACAGAAACAACTCAAAACAAAAACAAGGGATTCGGTCATCCCTACCACTGCTAAATTTCTCTCTTCGCAGCTATGAAACATCCATGGGTGATTGGAGCACTAGCAGTCATGGGTAAACTTCACAAGGAAATAATGAATCTTAAGCAGCAAATTAATAAGCTCGACGAGGAGAATCACATCCTAAGGGGCATCATCGCCAAGAATATCACATCACCACCTTCGAAGAAAGAGACATAAATACATGGGAATGGGCACTCCCCTTGGCAACTGCCAAGCTTGGGGGAGGTGCCCCGGTATCGTATCACCATCACACCTTTACTTTTATCATTTTTCTTAGTTCGATCCCTTTGATTATATCTTGATCTAGTAGAATAAAGTTTTAGTATGATCTAGCTTTGAGTTATGTTTTGATCTCTATCTATGTAATCGAGTTCGTGAGTTATATAATAGAGAGTAGTTTTAAGTTGAGAGCTTTGCTATCTTACTATGATCTTGAGGGAATAAAAAGAAATAAAAAGGGATCATATAATGATCTTATGGAGATTAATGACTTCACATATAAAGAGTATGATGAATAAAAATTTGTTGAGAGTTGATGATACGTCTCCAATGTATCTACTTTTCCAAACACGTTTGCCCTTGTTTTGGACTCTAACTTGCATCATTTGAATGAAACTAACCCGGACAGACGATGTTTTCAGCAGAACTGCCATGATGTTGTTTTATGTGTAGAAAAGAAAAGTTCTCGGAATGTCCTGGAAATCCACGGAGGCACTTTTCATATTTAATAAGATTTTTTGGCGAAAGAATTAGTGCCAGGGGGCCCACGGCCTGTCCACGAGACAGGGGGGTGCCCCCCCCCCTAGGGCGCGGCCCCCTATCTCGTGGGCCCCCCTGGACCTCCTCCGACCTTAATTCCAACTCCATATATTCCGTCTCGGGGAGAAAAAATGAAGGAGAAAGTTTCATCGCATTTTATGACACGGAGCCGCCGCCAAGCCCTAATCTTTCTCGGGAGGGCTGATCTGGAGTCCACTCGGGGCTCCGAAGAGGGGGATTCGTCGCTGTCGTCATCATCAACCATCCTCCATCACCAATTTCATGATGCTCACCGCCGTGCGTGAGTAATTCCATCGTAGGCTTGATGGATGGTGATGGGTTGGATGAGATTTACCATGTAATCAAGTTAATTTTGTTAGGGTTTGATCCCTAGTATCCACTATGTTCTGAGATTGATGTTGCTATGACTTTGCTATGCTTAATGCTTGTCACTAGGGCCCGAGTGCCATGATTTCAGATCTGAACCTATTATGTTTTCATGAATATATATGTGTGTTCTTGATCCTATCTTGCAAGTCTATAGTCACCTATTATGTGTTATGATCCGACAACTCCGAAGTGACAATAATCGGGATACTTCTCGGTGATGACCGTAGTTTGAGGAGTTCATGTATTTATGTGCTAATGCTTTGTTCCGTTCTCTATTAAAAGGAGGCCTTAATATCTCTTTGTTTCTGTAAGGACCCCGCTGCAACGGGAGGGTGGGAAAAAAGATGTCATGCAAGTTCTTTTCCATAAGCACGTATGACTATTTACGGAATACATGCCTACATTACATTGATGAACTGGAGCTAGTTCTATATCACCCTATGTTATAACTATTGCATGAGGAATCGCATCCGGCATAATTATCAATTACTGATCCATTGCCTACGAGCTTTTCACATATTGTTCTTCGCTTATTTACTTTTCCGTTGCTACTGTTACGACTACTACAAAAAAAACCAAAAACATTTATCTTTACTTTTGCTACCGTTACCTTTATTATCATACCACTTTTGCTACTAAACACTTTGCTGCAGATACTAAGTTATCCAGGTGTGGTTGAATTGACAACTCAACTGCTAATGATCAAGAATATTCTTTGGCTCCCCTTGTGTCGAATCAATAAATTTGGGTTGAATACTCTACCCTCGAAAGCTGTTGCAATCCCCTATACTTGTGGGTTATCAATACTAATTTCTGGTGCCGTTGCCGGGGAGCATAGCTCTATTCTCTGAGTCACTTGGGATTTATATCTGTTGATCACTATGAAGAACTTGAAAGACGATCGAACTACTATTTTGCCCTCAACTACGAGGGGAGGTAAGGAACTGCCATCTAACTCTGCACTAGATTCTCCTTCCGTTATTAGTAGGCTTGCGACACCTAAACCTGCTACTGCTATGAATTCTGATATGTCGCATGTTATTGATGATGCCACTTCTGCTATGCATGATGAAACTACTTCTGTGCGTGATACTACTTTGCCATTAGGTGAATTTCTTGATGAACAACTTGCTAGATTTAGGGGGAATGAAATTACTGAAGATCCTATTACTGATGATAGTGATGATGAAGGTCCCCCCAATGATTATGTTTTACCTGTTGTTCCTAAGGGTTATGTTATGAATGAAAAGGCTGGTATGGAAATTCTTGCTTGCAACGATAGAAATGATCTTAAGAAATTAGTAGCTAAATGGAAGCAGCCGTTCCTTAATGCTAGAATGAAACACAATCCTACTTTTGCTACTTCACCTATCTGTGTTACTGATAAGGATTATGAATTCTCTATTGATCCAGATATTATTACTTTAGTTGAATCTGATCCTTTTTATGGCCTTGAATCTGAAACTGTTGTGGCACATCTTACCAAGTTGAATGATATAGCTACCATATTTACTAATGAATAGAAGTCTTGCTATTTATATATCCTTAAGATATTTCCGTTCTCATTAAAGGGTGATGCTAAGACTTGGTATAATTCTCTTGCTCCTGGTTGTGTGCGTAGTCCCCAGGATATGATTTATTACTTCTCTGCTAAATATTTCCCTGCTCATAAGAAACAAGCTGCCTTGCGGGAAATATATAATTTTGTGCAAATCAAAGAAGAGAGTCTCCCACAAGCTTGGGGGAGGCTTCTCCGGTTACTTGATGCTTTGCCTGATCATCCTCTTAAGAAAAATGAAATACTTGATATCTTTTATAATGGACTAACTGATGCTTCCAAGGACTACTTGGATAGTTGTGCTGGTTGTGTTTTCAGGGAAAGAACAGTCGACAAAGCTGAAATACTATTAAATAATATGTTGAGTAATGAAAATAATTGGACTCTTCCCGAGCCAGTTCTTGAAGTAATTCCTGAACCAATTGAGCCAACTCCTGAGCCTATTCCTAAACCCACTCCGAAGAAGAGAGGTGTTTTATTTCTCAGTCCTGAAGATATGCAAGAGGCAAAGGAATCAATGAAAGAAAAAGGTATTAAAGCTAAAGATGTTAAGAATTTACCTCCTATTGAAGAAATACATGGTCTTAATTTACCGCCTGAAGAACCACATTGTCTTGATAACCCGACACAGGTAGTAAAGGTAAATTCTCTCTATAGATACGATAAAGTTGAAATACCCTCTATTAAATTTCATAGCCCATGCTTAGATGAATTTTATGACTTTATGGCTAGACAAGAAAGTTTTAATGCTTATGTTGGTAGAGAGTTAAAGAATAATGCTTTCGAGATAGGACGCGTAGGTGATAATCTGGCTAGAGTTAAAGATGAATGTCACCGCATTAGCAAATATACTTCTATGGTTGCTACTCAAGCTGAGCAAGTACTCAAAGCTCAAAATGATTTGCTTGTTGAATTAAATAATAAAAATGACTTTGTTGTTAGAGTGGCTACTAGAACTGGTAGAATGACTCAGGAACCTTTGTATCATGAAGGCCACCCTAAGTGAATCGAGCAAGATTCTCAGAGAAATAATTTAGAGGCACCTAGTTCTTCTAAAAAGAAGAAGAAGAAAAACGATAGAACTTTGCATGCTTCTAGTGAACCTACTGTAGTCACACCTGAGAATCCCAATGATATTTCTATTTCTGATGCTGAAACACAATCAGGTGATGAACATGGACCTGAGATAATCTTAATGATAATGTTCATGTTGATGCTCAACCTAGCAAAGACAATGATGTAGAGATAGAACCTGCTGTTGATCTTGATAACCCACAATCAAAGAATCAACGATATGATAAGAGAGATTTTGTTGCTAGGAAGCACGGTAAAGAAAGAGAACCATGGGTTCAGAAACCCATGCCCTTTCCTCCTAAACCATCCAAGTCAAAGGATGATGAGGATTTTGAGCGATTTGCTGAAATGATTACACCTATTTTCTTACGTATGCGCTTAACTGATATGCTGAAAGTAAATCATTATGCCAAGTATATGAAGGATATCATCACAAATAAAAGAAAGATATCGGAAGCTGAAATTTCCACCATGCTCGCTAATTACACTTTTAAGGGTGGAATACCAAAGAAACATGGAGATCCGGGTGTACCAACTATACCATGCTCTATTAAAAGAAATTATGTTAGAATTGCTTTATGTGATCTTGGAGCCGGTGTTAGTGTTATGCCTCTCTCTTTATATTGTAGACTTGAATTGAATAAGTTGACACCTAGTGAAATATCTTTGCAAATGGCTGATAAATCAACTGCTATACCTGTCGATATTTGTGAGGATGTGCCTGTTGTGGTTGCAAATGTCACTATCTTAACGAACTTTGTTATTCTTGATATTCCCGAGGACGATAGTATGTCTATTATCCTCGGTAGACCTTTTCTTAATACTGCAGGGGCTGTTATTGATTGCAACAAAGGCAATGTCACTTTTCATGTTAATGGTAATGAGCACACGGTACACTTTCCGAGGAAACAATCTCAAGTTCATAACATCAATTCTATTGAAAAATTTCCAACTATCATTTTTGGAGGTTTTGAATTTCCTCTCCCTACTGTCAAGAAAAATTATGATATTCTTATTGTTGGGGATTTTCATATCCCCGTCGAGGTAACTTAGTGTTATTCGAAATTTCTTTGGTTCCGTGTTATTCGGAATGAGTTTGTTAACAAGACTTGATCAACCTTGTTAGTGGATTCATTGTGATGATCACAAGATGGATGAAACTAGAAGGCACAACCTTCTATACCCTCTTTTTACTTTCTGTTATTTAGAATAAATAAAGCAAAAATAGTATTATTCGTCTGTTTTCTGAATTATCCGTGCATTAAAAAATAGTCCAAAAATAAAAGTGCTCCAAATGCCCTGCAAATTTAGTATGATTTTTCTGGAATATTTGAGGATTTTAGGCTCCGAAAACACTGTACGAGGGGCAAGCACCAGACCACGAGCGAGGAGGGCGCCCCCCTGTAAGGGGGCGCCCCCTATCTCGTGGGCCCCTGGTGGGTCCCCTCCACTTATGCCAGCACCCACACACTTCATCTTCTACCCAAAAAATTCCCATCCAGCTCAAGCCCGAGTTCTAGCTCGTTTTGCTGCGACTTTCAATCTCTTAGCTCAAACCTCCATTCGCAAAACTGCTTTGGGAGATTGTTGCTTGGTATGTGACTCCTCCATTGGTCCAATTAGTTTTTGTTCTAGTGCTTTATTCATTGCAAATTTTTGCTACATAGGTGACCAGGTTCTTGAGCTTGCATGTTAAATTTTCGAGGTCCCAAGTAATTCCAATGCATGATATAGGCTCTAGGCACATGTAGGAGTAGTTGCTATCAATCTTGTTTAGTTTTATTCACTTTTATTTTGAAGTAACTAAAATTTCAGAAATTTTCAGAAAATGTTAAGGAGGTTCTTTAAAGGCTCTTCTAGCCAAAGCTCTAAGGAAAAACAAGACAAAGAGAAGGAAAAACCCAAGTATAATCTTCCTCGCTTAGCGGAAGTACGGTCATGTGAATGGCTGTGTGAGGATTTCTTGAAAGAAGCCGGAATTCATGAAGACTTTTATGCTTTAATCGGGACTGCAGGCCTCACCGGTTTCATGAACAACTGAATCGATCAGTATCTCTTACTTACCAATACTTTCGTGCAAAACTTTTATTATTATCCTAAGAAGTCACCGCCTGCAGTATCATTTCATTTATATGATGAATTCAAAGAAATGTCTTTACGTCATTTTTGCGCGGTATGTAGGATACCTTATGAGGGAGAATTAGAGGAACCCCATCGTGAAGATGTGGATGGCTTCGTTAAAACTATTGTTGTAGAAGAGCCAAAGAAGGGCTCTGAGGCAAAAGTCTCTAGCATACACTTTCCTGTTTTACGCTATTTTGCCATATTTGCTAGTAGATGCTTGATTGGTCATGGGAATAGTGGAAATTTGAGCGTTCCCGACATTATTATTCTTCAACATGCTTTGCTGGGAGACAATACTTTTAGTATGGGTGCCGTCGTTGCTAAATGGCTAGCCCTGAATCGTACAAAAGGCCCCATATTTGGAGGTATCTATGCTGCACGTTTTGCCGAACATTTTCAGATACCCATTAGGCACCTTGAGGAGGAGGAGACAAAATTACCTCCTCACATTTTAGATTACAAGAGCATGGTAGCACACAAGTTTATTGGTGACAACGAAGAGAAGATGCTCCTGTATAGACTTAGATTTAATAAGAAACACTTTGAGTTTATTATTTTGCCCGCACCTCTGTTATTTGATTTGCTTGCAAAAAGTCATCTTGTCACGCCGGAGGCGGTGAATAACCATCTAGCCCAAGCTTTTACTCCGGAACCTGAACCTGAGCCGGAACCTGAGCTGGACCCTTATCGTGCATCATCTGTCCAGTGGGATCCGGAGATGACCAACCAGTGGTATCCTGATTACACCTCCCACTACACCAGGGAGAGTAGCGGCGGTCCTTGGTATTAAACCAACTTAGGCCAAAAGCCTAAGCTTGGGGGAGTACGTATTTCTCACCAACTTTACATTCATGTTCACACACTAGTCGTCGATGCTCATACTCTTTCATTGTATTATCCATGCTAGTTTAAATTCCTTTTTCTAGTTTTCTTCTTGTGTGTTTGATAAACCTTAAGAAAAAACAAAAAAAATAGTTAGTTTAATTTCCATGCTTGTAGTAGAAATTAAAATGAAAACCCAAAAAGATTTCTCGTTCTTCTTTTACTTGTTGGGAGCTTTCCCGTGTAAATAGTTTTATTTTCTTTTCTTTCTTTTGGGGGTCGAGAAGACTATATTGAAAATGCTTAGTGGCTCTTATATGCATGATTGTTTATTTAATTTAGAGCCCATATTACTTGTCTTCTCTCTCGAGTTGAATGCTTGCAGATTCCAGCTTAGTCCAATGCAACACATCGTTCGGTCGTGTGAGTGAAAGGAAATAATGACGATATATGATGGACTTATTGGGATGAGAAAAGCTGGTATGAACGTGACCTCTCTTGTTTTTGTAAATATGATGAGTTCATTGTTCCTGAGTCAGCTATTATGAAGTAAACATATTTGCAATGACATTTAGATATTATAGTTTCTTGTGCCATGCTTGATTAGCTATGAGTTATAATGGTTTACCTTGCGTGCCAACATGCTATTAGAATGATTATGATGTGATATGATGGGATGGTATCCTCCTTTGAATGAATTGAGTGACTCGACTTGGCACATGTTCACGCATGTAGTTGAATCAAATCAATATAGCCTTCATGATATTTATGTTCATGGTAGATTATATCCTACTCATGCTTGTACTCGGTGTAAATTAATTTTAATGCATGTTTACGACTGTTGTCGCTCTCTCAGTTGGTCGCTTCCCAGTCTTTTGCTAGCCTTCACTTGTACTAAGCGGGAATACTGCTTGTGCATCCAAAGTCCTTAAACCCTAAAGTTGTTCCATATGAGTCCACTATACCTTCCTATATGCGGTATTTACCTGCCGTTCCAAGTAAATTTGTATGTGCCAAACTCCAAACCGTCAAATAAAATTCTGTTTTGTATGCTCGAGCAGCTCATGTTTCAACTAGGGCTGCCTATATTTTCCATGCTAGGTGGGTTATTCTCAAGAGGAGTGGACTCCGCTCCTCATTCACGAGAAAGGGCCGGTAACTGGGATGCCCAGTCCCATGATCCAAAAAGATCAAAGCAAATCAAAATAATTACACAAAACTCCCCCAGGGTTGTTGTATGTTGGAGGCACTCGTTGTTTCGAGCAATCCGTGGATTGATGCTTGTTGGTGGTTGGGGGAGTATAAACCTTTACCATTCTGTTTGGGGACTGCCTATAATGCATGTAGTATGGAAGATACAACCATCTCATAGTTGTTGCGTTGACAGCAAAAGTGTGCCGCTCAAAATGTTATTCAATCTCTATTTTAAAATCGAGCTCTGGCACCTCTACAAATCTCTGCTTCCCTCTGCGAAGGGCCTATCTATTTACTTTTATGTTGAGTCATCACCCTTCTTATTAAAAAGCACCCGCTGGAGAGCACAGTGTCATTTGCATTCATTATTATTGGTTTATATTGGGTATGACTTGACTGGATCTTTTTTACCATGAATTACAATGTTTAGTCAGTCCTTGATCTTTAAAGGTGCTCTGCATTTATGTTTTGCGGTCTCAGAAAGGGCTAGCGAGATACCATTTTGTTATATCATGTTATGATTATTTTTAGAAAGTGTTGTCATCCCAGTTTTATTATTATGGATCGCTAGCTGATTATGTTATTGATATGAGTAATTGTGAGACCTTTGTGTTATTGTTAGTATGGTTAGTTCGTAATATTTGCTGAAACTTGAATGCGGGCTTTTCATGTTAAAACAATAAGAGCAAACAGAGTTTGTAAAAGTTTTTCTTTATCACTTTTAGTTTATCAACTGAATTGCTTCAGGACAAGAAAAGGTTTAAGCTTGGGGGAGTTGATACGTCTCCAACGTATCTACTTTTCCAAACACTTTTGCCCTTGTTTTGGACTCTAACTTGCATGATTTGAATGAAACTAACCCGGACTGATGTTGTTTTCAGCAGAAATGCCATGATGTTGTTTTATATGTAGAAAAGAAAAGTTCTCGGAATGTCCTGGAAATCCACGGAGGCACTTTTCAGATTTAATAAGAATTTTTGGCGAAAGAATTAGTGCCAGGGGGCCGACGGCCTGTCCATGAGACAGGGGGGCCCCCCTCTAGGGCGCGCCCCCTATCTCGTGGGCCCCCTGGACCTCCTCCGACCTCAACTCCAACTCCATATATTCCGTCTCGGGGAGAAAAAAATCAAGGAGAAAGTTTCATTATGTTTTACGACACGGAGCCGCCGCCAAGCCCTAATCTCTCTCGGGAGGGCTGATCTGGAGTCCGTTCGGGGGCTCCAGAGAGGGGGATTCGTCGCCGTCGTCATCATCAACCATCCTCCATCACCAATTTCATGATCCTCATCGTCGTGCGTGAGTAATTCCATCGTAGGCTTGCTGAACGGTGATGGGTTGGATGAGATTTAAAACAAAAAAGAGGCTAGCCAACCCTCCTCCAAAATGCTCCCCCGGTTGCAAGCTTCGTCGGCCGTCGGATCTGCCCTCTGACGCGTTTGAGCCGTTGGATCTTCACAGCAGTAAAAACCAATTTTCACCTCATGGTCATTTTTGCTGGCCAATGACGTGTGGGCTCACGTCGTGTGCTTGTTGGCTGGGTTCGTCGTCCCCCCATGTAAAAGTTTTGGCCAATCTGCTCCGTGCATTCCGCGTCCAATCCTAGCCTCGCCTCGTCCCACTCCCACTCCCATTCTAGCCGCCAGAAGAACCCTACCCCCCTTGCCCAATGCCCCCCGATCCCCACAACCACCGCACGGCCTCGCTCCTCCTTCCCTCCCGCCGCACCCTCTCCTTGCTCGCAGCTGCCTCCTTCCCACCTCTGCCCGAGCTCCGCCTTCCTCACCCGCCTCCTCCTCCTTGCCATCGGCAGAAGCCTCAAGCCACGGCATCACCGCCACCAGATCCACCTCGCAACCTCTCTTCCTCCCCTGTCTGACTGCTGCGTGGTCGCGTCAGGCCCATGCCGGGGCCGCCGCCACGGCTGCAGCCGCCGCCGCTGGATGGCTCCGTCGGTCCCTCCCGCTCCAGATCGAAAACTGAGAGAGCGACGGGAGGGAAGAAGGGGGATCGGGGGAGGGTAGATCACGGGAGAGAAGGCGAGCTCGCGGCTGACCGCAGCGTGCGAGGCGGACGGGTGAGAAACATTTGTGGTCGTGCCGTTGGCGACTGGAGATTTGGAATGCGGCCGTGGCCATGGGCGGTCCTGGAGCTGGATCACGTGTGTGCTGCCTCCAACCTGCTTTGCTGCTCCTGCGATCTCAAGGTATGGTATGGATCTGCTTTGCGCGTTGCTTTAGCAAAACTGATTAGTTATCTATACATAGACGTGTGCAGATCTGAGGACGAAGGGAAGAATAAGAAGAATTTAGCTAGAGATCTGAAGAAGATCAAGGTGATTTTTCTCCCTCCTGTTAAGCTTTGTTATCTCATTTTGATGCTATTGTTTGTGATTGATGTAAACATGAGGAAGATAAGAGATCACAACGAGGCTAAATGAGATTTGTGGTAACCAAAATTCTTTCTTTGTTTACCTACAGAACTTTATTGCACTATTGATTATGTACTATTTTCCTTTCCTAAAGGAAGATGCCGAGTCATGTAACATCTTTAAAGAAGAGAGAATCTGCATTTTGTTCATGTGCTTTCAGTTAGGGTGGATTTGTGTTTTCAGAAATGAGGCAACCTTACATGTACATATTCACATATTTCCTTTATAACACTACCAGCAGACATGAGTTCTTGTGTTTTTAGAGCTTCATGGAAACAGGATTCGGTGCTGCCCACTTAGTCTTTTTTTGCAGATATATTTCCTTTATCACTCCCCCAGCAGACGTGAGTTCTTGTGGCGGGGTTTTTCATGCCGTCATGTTAGGAATTTATTATCGGATTGTAGATGAGGTCCTTCTTCAGTTCAGCTACGCTGGGCACTGTTTCCACTTCTTGTTTCTTACTTATTCATGTGCTTTCAGTTAGGGCGGATTTGTGTTTTCAGAAATGAGGCAACCTTACATGCACATATTCACATATTTCCTTTATAACACTACCAACAGACATGAGTTCTTGTGTTTTTAGAGCTTCATGGAAACAGGATTCGGTGCTTCCCACTTAGTCTTTTTTTGCAGATATATTTCCTTTATCACTCCCCCAGCAGACGTGAGTTCTTGTGGCGGGGTTTTTCATGCCGCCATGTTAGGAATTTATTATCAGATTGTAGAAGGCCAAAAAAGGCGGAGACGAGTCATGGATCCTGCTGGCAATGGCTACTGGTTGTAGATGGAATTTAAGCAGAGGAATCGCAAAAGTTGTGCCCCATGAGGCTAGCGACCAAAGGCCCGATTCGTTTCCGTTGAAGGTAACCTGCCTGACAATAATTAGAGTTGCATTGGTACTTGCTGATCTTTTAATTTTTTATTAGCTAATTTGGGCTCTTAACAGATTCTGTAGTTGTCTATTGTTTCTTATTTGCAGCTTATGTTCAGCTTGGCCCTTCATCTGGGTGTATGGTTATCCTCATCTCTATACGCGCATGCATGGACGAGCTTCAGTCTGATGAGGAGAAAACAATCATGTTGAGTTTTAATCAGAACAGGTGGACAACCATGTAAAAGGTAGAGATGTTTATACAAGAATCAATATCACTCAGACCATGGATTCTGAGTCGCTCGACTAGTCGCGACTAGTCTACGACTAGTCTATGAGTCGCAAAAATATGGTCGACTTAGCTTAGTGTCGACTCGCGACCCTGAGTCGCGACTAGTCACAACGCAGGCTCGACTTCTTCCGAGTCACTGCCCCAGAGCGACTCGCATGAGTCGCGACTCGAAAACCATGACTCAGACTAGCAAGTTCTAGTTTGTCTTTTGTGGTGAGCATTAGCAAAATATAAATGTGAATATTACAGTACATAGTTTATGATATTTCATTGAATGTCATCACCTAAATTTATACTAATCAAGTGGAATAACCCAACAACCATTCTTTAAAGACCATATCATAAACTTTATGCAACAATACCTAAATGAAGCTCCAGTACCAAAAGTGGGTTCCACTAACAGCATCGCGGATTATTTTGAGTTTTCGGCCATTTAACGGGTGAATGCCATGCTTTCCATGGAGATGCGTATACCTTTTATCCTCGGGATGAACGGCTATGTCTGTATCGCCAACCACTGTTTCAGTTCTTGTTGTTGCGACAATAATCTCGTCAAACCCTTCTTCAAGAGGATAGGCGAAGGATTTCAACACAACAAACTGCACATGACTGCTATAACCAGGGACCTTCAGCATAGTTTCCTCTTTAGGCTCTAGATGATCCACCTGAGAAAGCAACATTTTAATAAAGAAGTTGATCTTAGTCGCGGGTGTGGAATCAAACTGTACAACCTAGACAGTATAATAAGCTTTATCAACCTCTATGTCAGATATTGCTGTTAAAAGTGTGCAGTCCCAGTTCACGAGGCAGAGGAATTGGGAATGTAGTGTCTTAATATAATGAGCAATGTTATTTCCTTTGGTAAAAAGAATTATTCCGATGCCATCACGTTGCTCTGCACTTACTAAATGGACTTCCATATGTATTTTGGGCGGTTGATGGAATAGATGCGCTCTATGCCTACATTATTATGCCTACTATATTCTTATGGTTCTGTCCGTGTTCATTTTGTAGGTTGGAAGAACTGTTCTATTTTTGCATCTGCAACCAGCTGCTGCTGCTCAAGATTTGCTCTCCTTTTCCAATGCATGTGCGTTATCTGTGGCTCAAGATATATTTATCTTTTTGTGCATGTTGTCATGGTTGTTGATTGACTGACTGTCTCTCTATTGCGGATCTATCCGGGGGTCGTCTTATTTTCCAGTCTTGTGTGACTTCCGTTTTATGCTTATATTTGGTGGTTGCGTGTGAGCGGGATGTGTGCTCTTATTTCGACCGTTATACCTGTTTTGCAAGCCGTGGTGCCTTGGTGTGCTTTGCCAGCGCTTTCGTACCTACTATGGTCACAGAGGATGTGTCTGTTCTTGGCTTCTTGCTGGGGTAGAACAGGAGCTTCCAAGGGATGGTTCTTGTCCAGTTCCTTACTACACACTCTTGCTATTTTGAATAGGTAGTACAGCATGAAGTGGCAGGCTGGAAGAAGTCCAAAGCCAGTTTCCGTCGGATGAGAATTCATAGCATCATTGTGAGGTTGGTGATCACATTTAATAACAACCAATGTTTTAGTTATCTGTTGTAGACTTTTTTTTTCTATGCATGTTTCTTCTATGTAACAAACATAATTTGAGCAGAGTAAGCTTGCCATGGAAACTACGTGTTGATGCCATGGAGTCCTTTAAAGAAAAATATACTCATAGTCTTGTAGTGACAGCAGTCAGCAAGCCGAAATCTGAACCATGAAAACGAGTACTAGCATCTTCATCTAAAAATAATATGCCCAGTATTATCATGATTTGAGCACATCAGAAAGAGATCTTGCTGTCAGATGTTCTATCATGTTACAAGGTAGTTCATGAATTTAACAAAAAACTATTCCATTTGTTGCAATGCAAGTGATTACCTACAATTTCAAGGCAAACTAATGCCTACTGCCTAATCCTAACTTGCCTTCATCGGAGCAGTTTGTTTGACTTCTAAAGTTCACTTCTATTAGTTATAAACCCGTGAATATTTGCCCATCTTTGCTTAACGTGTAAATGGATATAGTGGTATATGAAACTAGAATTGTTTCTTTGAACTGCAGATGGAGTCGATTCAAGCATCACATGTTGGAAATACTGCACCATAGTGACATAAGGGGCATCGCATTCAGGAAACCTAATGATTCTATATACACCTTCCCAATGCCTGATTGCATATGCCAACAAGATGGAATATGATCTAGGCGTTAGCATACATAACTGAGGGATGCATATCCTCTGCCTTTGTGCAACAAAGGCACCAAAGGCATGGCATTGTTGACTGCATGATCAGGATTTGATGGTCATGATGAAAACTGGAGTGAAATAAAGCATTTGGCGCTTCTCAGGAGATTCTTAAACCCTCTGGCATACCCCAAACCGTTCGATTCTGGATATAATGGTCA
Source organism: Triticum dicoccoides (assembly GCF_002162155.2). Classification (NCBI taxonomy): domain Eukaryota; kingdom Viridiplantae; phylum Streptophyta; class Magnoliopsida; order Poales; family Poaceae; genus Triticum; species Triticum dicoccoides. Next base: position 260,006,091 of record NC_041387.1, read on the forward strand.
AAAGGTGCCTAATGACAATGATTTCCATAGGATCAGAAATTGAGAGGATGCGAGGGATTTTGTAAAGTTAGTAATCTGTAGGTAGTCCACCATATAGCAATCTCCATTTGTTCAATGGGTTGTGGATATGAGTACAATCTGAGTGCCTCGATGTATATTCGAAAATAACAAAGAAAGGAAATTTTCAGTATATCATTACTCATCAGTGCTTGTTCTCGCATTTCATCTTGCCCTTGACAGTTCATATTTATGAGCATGTTCTGACAGTTCAGACCTAACATTCTTTTTTCTTTCCTTGGGCACTTCCTCAAGAATCTTGTTGAGGTGTCTGTTTCCCCTCTTTGTGTCATGAATGATTGTGATGGCTGCAGGGTCTTCGCAAGGAGTTGAAGGCATATAAAAACCATGGATCCTTTGCTCCTTAGGCCGCAAAATGATCACAGTGATGTCTACGACCTCCTCCTCGATGTATTAATCTCAATCTCATGTTTGGTTTTCTTCCCTTTTCTCTTCTAATGATGTAATTTCTTTTACTAATATAACACCATGTATCCTTTTTCTACTTTGAATGAATTTACTGTATGTATTTCTTATTTAGTTTAGTTCATCATTCAGAGACGGTGGAATATTTTTGTCCTTCACAGGTTAAATGAGCATTGTGTAGTCCTTCAGAGGTTAAATGAGCATTGCGTAAAAGTATGTCAAAGTTCTCTTTTTTCAAGTGCTTCAAGTAAATGAAATTGTCTATTTCGAATTTAATACCTTCTAATAATTATCATAATGAGAGAGGGGTATTCTTTTCTCTCTCTCTCTCTCTCTCTCTCTCTCTCTCTCTCTCTCTCTCTCTCTGGAAATGTGTTTGAATCGCACAAAAAGAGTTCGTAGTTCTTATTCATACTTGAAACACGTTAGCCTCTGCAAATTAAACCATGTTTTTTTCAAGGCGCATATGGATTTAGCAGACCACAAGTAAACCGAGTGTATATACATGGCATGTCCTTAGTAAAGGAAACTATTTTCATCACGAACATGGCTTTAGTTGAAGGTTCTTGCAGCATTAAACTATTTTCATTGACAACATGTCTTCAGCAGGTCTCTGCGCCATTTGGCGCAACGGGTCAACTAGTTTACCATGTAATCAAGTTAGTTTTGTTAGGGTTTAATCCCTAGTATCCACTATGTTCTGAGATTGATGTTGCTATGACTTTGCTATGCTTAATGCTTGTCACTAGGGCCCGAGTGCCATGATTTCAGATCTGAACCTATTATGTTTTCATGAATATATGTGTGTTCTTGATCCTATCTTGCAAGTCTATAGTCACCTACTATGTGTTATGATCCGACAACACCGAAGTGACAATAATCGGGATACTTCTCGGTGATGACCGTAGTTTGAGGAGTTCATGTATTCACTATGTGCTAATGCTTTGTTCCGGTTCTCTATTAAAAGGAGGCCTTAATATCTCTTAGTTTCCGTAAGGACCCCGCTGCAACGGGATGGTAGGACAAAAGATGTCATGCAAGTTCTTTTCCATAAGCACATATGACTATTTACGGAATACATGCCTACATTGCATTGATGAACTGGAGCTAGTTCTATATCACCCTATGTTATAACTATTGCATGAGGAATCGCATCCGGCATAATTATCCATTACTGATCCATTGCCTATGAGCTTTTCACATATTGTTCTTCGCTTATTTACTTTTTCGTTGCTACTGTTACAACTACTACAAAAAACCCAAAAACATTTATCTTTACTTTTGCTACCATTACCTTTATTATCATACCACTTTTGCTACTAAACACTTTGCTGCAGATACTAAGTTATCCAGGTGTGGTTGAATTGACAACTCAACTGCTAATACTCAAGAATATTCTTTGGCTCCCCTTGTGTCGAATCAATAAATTTGGGTTGAATACTCTATCCTCAAAAGCTATTGCGATCCCCTATACTTGTGGGTTATCAGTTGACAAACATGGTTTTGGTCATTGTTTCAATTAATAGGAAGTAATAAAGAAAGAGAGGTTTTCACATATAAATATACTATCTTGGACATCTTTTGTAATTATGAGCACTCATTAAAATATGAGATGCTAAAAAGTTGATGTTGGACAAGGAAGACAACATAATGGGTTATGTTTTCTTATATCCGAATAGAAGTTATATTGTCATGGATCCTCCAACATGTTGAGCTTGCTTTTCCCTCTTATGCTAGCCAAATCCTTTGCACAAAATAGAGATACTACTTGTGCATCCAAACATCCCTTAAACCCAGTTTTGCCATGAGAGTCCACCATACCTACATGTGGATTGAGTAAGATCCTTCAAGTAAGTTGTCATCGTGCAAGCAATAAAAATTGCTCTCCAAATATGTATGATATATTAGTGTGAAAAAATAAGCTTTATACGAACTTGTGATATGCAAGAAATAAAAGCGAAGGACTGCATAATAAAGTTTTTTTATCACAAGCGACAATATAAAGTGATGTTCTTTTGCATTAAGATTTTTTGCATCCAACCATAAAAGCGCATGACAACATTTTCTTCCCTCTGCGAAGGGCCTGTATTTTATCTTTTATCTTCTACCCTTATACAAGAGTCATGGTGATCTTCACCTTTCCTTTTTAAACTTTTTCCTTTTGGCAAGCACTGTGTGTTGGAGAGATCCAGATATATATATCCACTCGGATGTAGGTTATCATAAATTATTATTGTTGACATTACCCTTGAGGTAAAAGGTTAGGAGGCGAAACTATAAGCCCCTATCTTTCTCTGTGTCCGACTGAAGCTTTGAACCCATAAGTATCGTGTGAGTGTTAGCAATTATGAAATACTAAATGATAGTTGAGTATGTGGACTTGCTAAAAAGCTCTTGAATTGACTCTTTCTGATGTTATGATAAATTGCAATTGATTCACTGACCGAGATCATAGTTTGTTAGTTTTCAATGAGGTTTTTGATTCATACTTTACCTTGTTAATGAATTGTTACTTTAAGACAAGAAACTATATTACATTATAAGCTGTTGTTCTAAAGATGATCATGATGCCCTCATGTCCGTATTTTATTTTATCGAATCCTCTATCTCTAAACATGTGGACATGTTTTTCAATTTTGGCTTTCACTTGAGGACAAGCAAGGTCTAAACTTGGGGGAGTTGATAGGTCCATTTTGCATCATGCTTTAATATTGATATTTATTGCATTATGGGCTGTTACTACACATTATAGCACAATACTTATCACTTTTCTCTCTAATTTTACAAGGTTTACATGAAGAGGGAGAATGCCGGCAGCTGGAATTCTGGGCTGGAAAAGGAGCAAATATTAGAGACCTATTCTGCACAACTCCAAAATTCCTGAAACTTCATAGAGAGTCATTTTGGAATTAATAAAAAATATTGGGCGAAGAAAGCACCACAGGGGGGGCCACCTACCATCCACAAGGGTGGAGGGCGCGCCCTACCCCCCTGGGCGCACCCCCTGCCATGTGGGCCACCTGGCAGGCTCCTGATGCCCATCTTCTGCTATATGGTGTGTTATGACCTGGAGAAATCGGAAGGAAGCTTTCGAGACGAAGCACCGCCATCTCGAGGCGGAACCTGGGCAGAACCAATCTAGGGCTCCGGCGGAACTGTTCTGCCGGGGAAACTTCCCTCCGGGAGGGGGAAATGGAAGCCATAGTCATCACCAATGATCCTCTCATCGAGAGGGGGTCAATCTCCATCAACATCTTCACCAGCACCATCTCCTCTCAAACCCTAGTTCATCTCTTGTATCCGATCTCTATCTCAAAACCTTAGATTGGTACCTCTGGGTTGCTAGTAGTGTTGATTACTCATTGTAGTTGATGCTAGTTGGTTTATTCGGTGGAAGATCATATGTTCAGATCCTTAATAATAATTAATACTCCTCTGATTATGAACATGAATATGCTTTGTGAGTAGTTACGTTTGTTCCTGAGGACATGGGAGAAGTCTTGTTATAAGTAATCATGTGAATTTGGTACTCGTTCGATAATCTGATGAGATGTATGTTTGTCTCTCCTCTAGTGGTGTTATGTGAACGTCGACTACATGACACTTCACCATGATTTAGGCCTAGGGCAAGGCATTGGGAAGTAGTAAGTAGATGATGGGTTGCTAAAGTGACATAAGCTTAAACCCTAGTTTATGTGTTGCTTCGTAAGGGGCTGATTTGGATCCATATGTTTCATGCTATGGTTAGATTTATCTTAATTCTTGTTTCGTAGTTGTGGATGCTTGAGAGAGGGGTTAATCATAAGTGGGAGGCTTGTTCAAGGAAGGAAATCACCCAAGCACCGGTCCACCCACATATCAAATTATCAAAGTAACGAACACGAATCATATGAGCATGATGAAAACTAACTTGACAGTAATTCCCATGTGTCCTCGGGAGTGCTTTGCTTTATATAAGAGTTCATACATGCTTGTCCTTTTCTACAAAAAGGATTGGGCCACCTTCCTACACCTTGTTTACTTTTGTTACTTGTTACTTGTTACGAATTATCTTATCACACAACTCTTTGTTACCGATAACTTGTTACTTGTTATGAATTATCTTATCACACAACTCTCTGTTACCGATAATTTAAATGCTTGCAGAAAATACCTTGCTGAAAACCGCTTGTCATTTCCTTCTGCTCCTCGTTGGGTTTGACACTCTTAATTATCAAAAGGACTACGATAGATCCCCTATACTTGTGGGTCATCACAGACCAACTTTACGAAAGAAATCAAGAGTCTCTTCAAGGCAAGGCAGTCCAGCAATGGCATCACAACACAGATGCTTGTGAGGAAGATCGTGTCCTAGTTGTACAAGATGCATGAGTAATAGTTGCTTTGCTGATGACTCCAGAACATGTCAGAAGAGATCTTGGGCTTCTTGTAGGGATTCTTGGCACTATCAAAGAATGTGTTGTGCTCTCTGAAGCTTAAGACACTGCAGGAGCCCTGAGTGGTGGCAGCACTGGGAAGCCTGGGCATTCTTGGTTTTGGCTTTTGTGTCTGAGGCCTTTGCTTGATGTGGTAATCATATTGGGGACCAGGAGCTTCAGGAGGTGTCATGATAGGCCATCTGACACTGATCAGCTCACCTTCCTGATTGAAGGCCCATGCCATAGTGTGTGGTATAGGAGGAGCAGCAGCAACATCGGAGGTACATGGTTGAATGTCTTCTGTGGCATGAGGGGCTTCAGACTGAAGAGTGGCTTCAGGTTGCACATTAACTTCAGCCATGACAACGTCATTGGCTTCAGCATGAGTGGCAGCAGTAGCATCATTCGTAGTACCTTCAGGAGCTTCAAGTACTAGAGGGTCAGGCACAATTACATCTGGAATCACACTTGGTTTAGAAGGGGGAATAACGGCTTGATCTTCTTCTGCTCTTTCCTTGGTTGATGCAGTCGGAATATCTTCAACCTCTTTTGCTTTAGACTCTTGAGAAGTTTCTGAGGGGATGGCTTCAAGGAGCACTTGACATGCTACTGAGCTTGTGGCTTGCACATCCTCTTTAGGAATGCTGGACATGGAGGCCGTTGGCCTTGGGCCACGACGAAGCCTTCAAAAAGAGGGTGATGCCTACGGTGAGGGAGTGGTCTTCTCCATGTCTTCAGGAGTTTCTTGGGGAGTCTCAAGCACTGGAGTAGTGACTTGAGCTGGTGGAGTGCGCGGAATGAACTCATGGAGTGAGTTGTTGGGGTGTTGCTCTTCCCATAAATCATCATGAGTGATTGGCGTCACGGGACCGTCAATGCTCATCTGTTCATTGCTCGTGGGAGCAGGCGATGATACCGATTTTGGCATGATCTGGGGAACCTGAGGAAGGACTTCATCATCATCTACATTGTCTTCACGACCAATGTCTTCAGCTGTGGTGGTATCAATAGCTGGAATATCTTTGGACTCTTGAGTCTCTATGGCAGCAGGCTCATGTACAACAAGATGGTGCACGCGTTTGGAGGAGGCTGGTAAGGCAACAGAGATGGGATCAACTAGCAGTGCCTCTTCAGGAGCAAATGAGGCAGTTGGTGCTTGAGTCCTTCTTGAAGCCTTAGAATGCTTTGTCTTCAACCTCTTATGTGATGGAACGGCATCAGAGGCTTCTTGATGCTTGCACGTCCTGGCTTCAGCCTCTACCTGCTTCGTCTTCTTCCTCTCAAAAGCATATGATGGAACCTTTGGCTTCAAGTCAGTCATGTTTGCAGGGAAGACAATGTTTGGACTTTCCTGCCTTGGAGCTTCAGCTTCATCTTGGGTTGGCTTCTTCTTCTTAGCAGCCAACTTGGGGTTAATGCCTTGATGCCCAAGTGCTTTTCTCTTCGAGGCTTCATTGTGATCCTGAAAACATTTCTCAGCATAATATTTTAGGCGCTCTCGGGAGCCCTTGGATTCATCAAGACGCTTATGGAACTCAACCTTGATATCTGCCATCATCTTCTTGAAGTTCTGGACATCTGTGACACTAAGCTTGGCCATGTGCTTCTTGAAGACAGCCTTTTCATGGTCAATCTTGTTTTTTTGCTCAATGAACTTTTGAGCGATGGCAAGCTCCTTTGCAATGTAGCCTTGGAACGTCACATTGATGCCAACGGGAAGCTGCAGATCATCAATGGTAAGGGAAGTGTCTTCAAACCATTCATCGATGAAGTTGTTCAGAATATCAGCATCAAACAGAGGAAAATCTTTGAAGATTTCAGCCTCCTGTTTGATCTTGATCAGGAGCTCAAGTGCATCATCAGCGATATCTCCATCACTGGATAGATCAATTACATCTTCATCATGACACAGAATGCTTTCTGGAGTAAGGCCTTAGTCTTCACAGAAGTATGACACAAGTCTTCAGACTGCACACTGGATACAAGAGGTGCATATTTCAATGGCTTCACTCTTGAAGCTTTTGGTGCAGCGGAAGTCTTTGAAGTTTTTGGCTTCTTTACAGGCTTCTAGGGCTCTGGAGCTGCAATTTGTTCCTCATCCTTAGCATCTTCTTCAATGCTTGCCCTCTGTGCTGCACAATGTGCCAAAAATGCGTCAAAGTCATCAAAGGGGCCAATAAGATTTGGTTCGGCCTCACGAGCCATCGGGCCTTGGTGCAGCTAGTCCAGGGTTGAAGTCAATCCCAAAGGCCTCTTGTTCTGAACTGCTGAAGCTTTAGCAAACTGGAGATTGGCTTCAAATAGATCATCCTCACAACACCATCGAAGACTGGATCGGTCGGCATTCTATGGCATTGGTCCTTGGACCATGCAAGGAAAGAAGACTCTCTCAATGGCTTCAGCTTTGGTCCTGGGGTGAAGTTCTTGTATACAATATTAGCCCAGGGTGGCCTCACAACATTCTTGTCTACGTACTCTGCAGTCACAAAGTGATATAGGAACCACTGCTCTGTCCAATATCTTTGAATCCATTAGAAGCGAGATTTGCGCTCACCATAGCTCTCTTCAGGATCAGACTTGTACGATTCATAGAGATCAGGTGGTAGGTCTTTTGTAGTATTGTCACAGTGCTGTCTGCCGCCTTTCTTTGCAGATTTGCCACTGGCCATTGGCGTCACAAAACTGAAAGGCTACACAATGGTGTTAGGCTTCGCTCTGTTTGTCAGAAAAGAACTGGCTTCAGGTGATCCAATATGATGGTGTAAGAATTATGCAAATGAATGTAGACTATGAGAACCAAGGGACTCTCCCACGGACATGTACCTGTGACAGCATTAGAGATGCAAGGGAAGGGGAAGAGGTCATATGCATTCTCAGAGGATTTTGAAGATAAATTAGTTTGAAGACATTGATCTCATAGTGCAAAGACATTCATTTATTGATATGAGTTAGTTCCAGATTTGTACGAATCCATGAATAAGTACAAGTCAAGAATCTAACTAGTGGTGAAGCATAAGTGAAAGTATTCGCGGGTTATGAGATGCTATAGTATGGAAGATCCAGATTTGGAACTGAACAAACAACTTTCTGAAGATATAGAAAGTTTTAACGGATCAAGCATGCGGTAAAATAGAATTTTAGTTATTGCTCAAGAACAGACACGAACTGCTTGACGAGTTGTGGAAGGAGGCCGAGCAGTCCAATCTCCCAGGCCCTAACTTGGCAGCGGAAGACACCTACGGCAACGGCAGGAGGAAGATATCCACAGCCGGCGTGAGGACGACGACGGAGAAGCCACGACAGCGAAGCGCTTCTTCTTCGGCGACGACGGAAGCTAGTGACGGTGCTAGAGTTTGAGCGAGACAACGAGGGGAGGTAGGATTTAATGACTGCAGGGGGCTGGCTATTTATACGGAAGGGGTAATGCAGTGTAATTACTTAGCTACCCCTGGTGGTTCACATTTGAGCACCACGTGGCATGCATGCAACAACTTAAATGTTGTGCCATGACCTCACACGCGCCTGGTTTGTCAGGTGGTCATTATGGCTTCTCCGGATTCAAGAAAAAGGATAAGTATAATAAAAGCCTTTTAAATGTTTGTCTATTAATCTTCGATTGACAAGGACACAATGAAGATAATCGACACGTGTCAACAGAATGCATATGAAGATTTAGAGGTACGAGGAGAGATAAGCATGGATGGGGTTAGGGTCTGATCACATTCACTTAGTGCAGAAAAATTCAACTTGAAGATATAGCTATAAGTGAAAGTTGTAGAGGACACACACACACACGCGCACACACACACACATATATATATACATAATAATATTTTGTTACTAGTAACATAATAATATTCTTGTACCCTCGCCACTATAACGGCGCGATCTGTTTTTTCCTACCCACCGAGAAAGGAAAAAGAAAATCATCCTGACTGACACCTTCCCCACCTGTAGTGCGCTGCCGCGACCTCCTCTCTCCAGGGTGCCGCTGCACCTTCTTTTCTCCCCCAGCGCGACTTGAAGATATAGCTATAAGTGAAAGTTGTAGAGGACAGAACAATATATATATATATATATATATATATATATATACATAATAATATTTTGTTACTAGTAACATAAAAATATTCTGGTACCCTCGCCACTATAAGGGCGCGATCTATTATTTCTGTCTCCCTCAGTGCGCCGCCTCGCCGTTCCCTCTCCCCCAGCTCGCCACCCCGCCCCCACCTTCTCCCTCGGCTCCGGTCGCCGCCCCCTTGCCCACCTTCTCCCTTGGTTCCAGCCTGAGAACATCCTGGCTTCGACGGCCCCGGCCATGATTCGCCCCCACCCGGGGGATCTACCACCACCACGACCAGCCCGAGTCCGGTTTGTGCTACTCCTCTCCACCTTCTTTCCATCACCGCCGTCTATCCAGGTTAGCTCTCCATCGATAGGCCCCGGTCGCTACTCATCTCGATAGCCTCTGGTCATGGTGTTCTCCTACTTGCAGCTACCCTCGATCACAAGCTCGTCCATCACAATCATTGGTAGCCGTCCAAGTTGAGCTCTGACCGTAGTCTGAGCAGAACTTCAACCACCATCTTCACCTAGCGCTGGATGTTGCTCGCTCATCGAGCTCAACCACGGCCCAAACAAAAAAACACCCCGTCTCATCATCTCCACCTCCCCCGACTAGATCCTACCCCGCGCCTCCATTCCCCTGATCACCCACGCGCCTCACATGGTCACATCCCGGTCGCCGCGCGCCGCCCTCCTTTCGGCGGATGCGTGTCTCCCTCCTTCCGGCCGACGCACTCCTCCGTCCTCCCTACCGATGTGTGTTCCACCCACGGCACCGCACGCCTCCCTCCTCCCAGTCGATGCACACCCTACCCCCGGTTGTCGCGTGCCTCCCTCCTGCCGGTTGCCGCCTTCGGCCCATCATCGCTGCCCCCGGCGCCTCCACGGCCAGACCCCCTTCCTCTGTTCCTCAAAAATCTTTCAATCAGAAAGCCTCAAAAACCCGTCAGTTGGAAAGCCATTCAACATCTGTGGCTGAGAACGTCCACGAGCTCCTCTGTTATCAGTTCCTTCGGTCGACAGTAGGTTGTGGCTCCTTGGTGAGAAAACCTTTTGTCCCTGTTGTCCAGTCATTGCCTGGAGTAAGGATGTTGTGCATACACGTGCGTTAGTGCACTATCGGCTATAATAAAAGGTCAAGTGGACTCAACTTATCAATCCCAACATCTCTTGCTAATGTAATGTTTGTTACATTTGAATTTATTGCTTGCACAACCTTTGTCAGGCTACACAACTTTTCTCAGTAGTACATCTCTTTTATGCAAACCAACTGAGATCCTTTTAACCTATGATACATGCTCAGTTGATGTTTGTGCAAATGCCAAACTTGTCACAGCTAGGTGCAACCCGCGAAGGGGCTATGCAGCAGGTGCATGCATCAACAAGGGAGAAGCGCACATGAAGCAGGTGAGGAGGTGTGTGTGCGAGAGATGATACTGAACTTGTACTGCCGCGGTACTTGCGTGTGAATGATTCTTTTTTTCTGCTCATTCTTGTACTCTCTGGCATGAAAAACCCTGACGACAGAATACTGAATATTTGTGTATTCTATCATCAGTTCATAGAGAAGAAATTCTTTTTTCTTCAGTGTCTATTCTAGCGTGAGTTCTGTGTGTATTTTTGTTCTCTTTTCTCCAGTCCACAAGAAGAAGAAATATCAGTTCATGAATAGAGAACGTTTGTATTATACTTAATATTTGTTCGATGTGTATTCTAACATCGGTCCATGAAAATACACAGAATAGTTGGTGTGCGTGCTGAAATATCGTTAGTTCAAATTTTAAAATTCTGTAAGTTTAGATATATCACCTAGATAAGTAATGATTTGCACCGAGTTTCTTTAGTGTCAATTTTGATTCAAGTGCCCTGTTCTTCCTAACCCACAAGGTGCTTTTCTTGTGTTAATTATTATGGACATGTGCAGTACAAACATTTGTAATGGTGTAGAACACGTATTTAAAACTTCTATATATTTACAAAACAGAAATTATTATTCCCAAAAACCTACAAAAAAGCATCAATTTACATTGATACTTGTTCTAGTGCTTATGTTACAACAGTGCAATGACAAATAAATCATCAGTTCAACAGCATGGACATGCTAATGTTGTAGTGATCTCGTGCGCCGCCACAAGTTCAAGTTAAGTCACTCTTATTTTTACTTCAGCTATCTGATGTATTCCCCTTGTTATTTGAGTAACCGAAAAGTGCTTCATTTTCATGCTTCTAAGATACTACTACTCTGTTTCTAACTGAGCTTCAGCATGCTTCTTTCTGTCTTAGTACTAATTTTCTTTGCCATCATATATCACAAGATAGTACTGTTTGTATCTTGCTAATAGTTTCTAGAAACTTGATGAGTTAATAAATGAATAATTTCTTGTTGCAAGTCTGGTCTCCTTGTCCATGCTATCTTGTTATGCTTATTAAGATTGTCCATGCCATCTTACTATAGTTGGTAAATGAGTGAAGAACTTTTTGTTATTCTGAGTAGGAAAAAATTGATCACATAGCTAGTAGTAACTAAAGAGAGTTCAGTTTGTTATCTTAGTTAAGTTCAATCTCTAAATTTTAGTTAACTTAAATTAAGCTTGATTTTTATTTTTGGTTCAGTTCAATAAAATAGTAAATGGAGGTTCAGATATGGCACTAAGATAGGTTCAAAAATGGGGGTAACAACAACGGCAGTAAAAACATCGAAGAGCTGGAGATGAGCAAGTTAGGTACTGGCAATGACACAGACAAGTTCACACACTACTGTCTCAAACATTCTGGCATTCTTTTCCGCATGCAAAAAATCGAATTTAGTTGAATTCCCCATGGAATTCTCTCTGCTGCACATCTGATATCGGATCCCATCGTCGGTGCCCCATCGACGGCGGCCACGAGCGAGAGCACCCGTTTCTGGCGGGAGCTGCTCCATACCCTGCTTCCCCTCCTCACCTCCACCTCGTCATGGTTCGTTGCTGAGAAAAATAACAACCGTGTACAGTTCTCATTGGTCGCCTTGCTGCCCTGGGGCGCGAGCTCATCCACCAGGGGTGCTGGCAGCCGTCCAAGTGGAGCATTGACGCTAGTACAAGTAGAATCATGGGTTGCAGCCACCATCTTCACCAAGCACTGCACATCCGTCCAAGTTGAGCACACACACAGGGAGAGCACACCAGCCCCTTTGCTTTGCACATTGCTGGGTTATGCATGACTGCTGATGGATGCAGCAAGCGTTTATATTAGTTTGATCTTGTGCAAGACTCAATTTTGTCTCGGTTTTCATGGATGCTAGCTGGCAATACGTCCAACATTCTTGCGGCGATAGTGGCCACCACTTAGGGCATTTGCGTCCAGCACTCGAGCTACATGCTCGACAGTTGCACACTGCCGCCATGGGCATGCACAAAGATATTACGTAGATGTTTGTTAGTTCAGTTGTTATTGATTTACCTTGTTTAAGTAGTAGTGCAGCAATAAAAGGTGTACTTGTACTGAAGTTTTAGTTGCTATATGAGGAACCCAGAGGCCATTTATTTTTGTTTTCAGTTCTCTCATGTGAATCTTGTTCAGTTCATCAGTTCGTCGAAAAAATATATCATCTACAAGAAGAATTGCAATCCTGTAATGTGAAGTATGTTGTAGTCTATACCTGTAGAGTGCATTTTTTAGTGCTGGTATTTGTGGTCACTCTTTTGTGTTAGAAACAATGGATATATATTTATATTTTGTAGTGTCAGTACTTGAGAACAAAAGGTTCAGTTTTCAAACTTTAAACAGTTCATCGCAAGCTTTCGGTGTAGCAAGACGCGCGCCAATGGGAACCCTTATATGGCAAGGTGGCGAATCGGCCAACAGGGATGGACGATCACCAGGCCACCCGCATTGCCATCCTACTTAATTGCAAACTAGGGAGTTTTCCATTTAAGTACTTAGGGCTCCCCATCTCGGACAAACACATCTCAATCCTCGAATGGGAACCCTTATATGGCAAGGTGGCGAATCGGGTTAGCCCCTGGCGTGGCAGGTTTCTTTCCTCTGCGGCTAGGCTGATTCTGACTAATTCCAGTCTGTCTTCCCTGCCCCTATTTACTATGGGCATGTTCCTGTTGGCCGACGGTGTTCACGCCAAACTGGACACACCCAGGTCTAAGTTCTTTTGGGAAGGAACTGGGACCAAGAAGAAATACCACCTTATCAAGTGGGCGGCGCTTTGCCGCCCCAAGAAATTTGGTGGTCTCGGGATCCTGAACTCCAAACTTATGAATGTGGCGCTCCTTGCCAAGTGGATCTGGAAACTTTCCCAAAACGAGCAAGGGCTCTGGGCTGAAATCCTCCGAGCCAAATACTTTTCGGATGGAAATTTTTTTGCCTCAAAGGCGAAGGGATCATCTTTTTGGAACGACATCCAGGCTGTTAAGCCTGCCTTCACTCTCGGAGCCAAGTTCAATGTTAATAATGGGGCTTCTACGCGGTTTTGGCTCGACCACTGGCTTGGCCCGGAGCCCCTCTGGTAGAGCCATTTTGCCATCTACCAACTGGCTACCAACGTTGACATTATGGTGGCCGATGCGCTTAGATGTAACCCTCCCGCCATCTCCTTCACAAGGCCACTCCTCACTCATGAACGCGCTAGCTGGGATGGGCTCCTAGCTAAGGTGCAAGGCTTCACTCTTCTCCCCGAGAAGGACACGGTCTCTTGGTCCCTCACAAACTCTGGGAAGTTCTTGGTCCAATCCCTCTACAACAAGATGACCGAAGGACCGTCACTAGACATAGCTAGGGGGCTATGGAAAGCGGCCATCCCTCTGAAGATCAAAATTTTCCTTTGGCAACTCTTCCGAGATCGCCTTCCTTCTTCCAACAACATTGCCATTAGACATGGCCCTTCGGATGGTACTTGCACGCTCTATGGTCAGCATGAAGATGCCAACCATATCTTTTTCAAGTGCCACCTGGCCCGTTTCGCCTGGAGTGCCATCCGTTCGGCTTTCGACCAAACCTGGAACCCCAACTCGACGTCGGACCTGCGTAGGCTCCTTCTTGCGTATAGGGGCAGTTTCGGTCGTGTATTGTGGCGATGCGTAGGGGCGCTGTGCTGGTCCCTTTGGACCATTCGCAATAAGATGACGATCGAACACAAGTTCCCTAACCACCCTGCTGACATTATTTTCAAATGCCATGTGTTCCTACAGACATGGACTCTGTTGGGGAAACGGCGTGATGCGGATCGGATGCGGGAAGCCAAGGAGCGGATCCGCACGATCCAAGTTGAGGCCCGAGCCTAAGTTGATGCTTTTGGAGCTTTTTTGGCTACCCTTTGGCTGGCTGCCTGTCGCACTGCTATTTATGTTATATCTCCTCGCGGCGGTCAGCTGCTTGTCCTTTGTTTTTTGGCTTCGGCCCTTTTAGCTTGTTAAAACTGTTGCCCTATTTTGTATTACCTATGGATGCTGCCTACTGGTGGGCTTTATTAATTTAAAGCCGGACGCATCGTGAGTCTCCGTTCTAAAAAAAAGACGCGCGCCAATGTGTGTGTGCACTTGATGCAACTCTATTGCAGTATATGAAGTTCATGCGATTTTCATGCATCAACAATCTGATATAGAGCACCATTATTTTCTGAATTTTGTATTTAAGAAATATCACCCTTTCTATATTTTGAACACTAGCTAGTGCTTTCTTTTCTTGTTATAGTCAAAAAGTAGTACATGTATCTAGTTATGGTGATAGTGATACTAACCACACCAAGCAACTTCAATTGTTTTACCAAATTCTAGAAATTATCCATATATGGCAAGAGCCAACCAGACGTCTTTGTCTAGCCTCACTTTGGACGGCTTCTTTGCAACTGCAGGTTAGAAAGTTCAACATGTGATTGGAATTCAGTGCGAAAAACTGCAGGTTAGAAGTTCATCTTCTGTTCTGCCCCTAGAAATAAGTTTGTCTTGTAAAGCTTGAAGCTAATGGGCTAGGAAGCTTTATAAGAAATTGTTTTGCCTGTTCATTGAAAAAGTTTGGTCTGCCTATTCCGTGAAAATGTCTTGCTAAAGAAATATCTCTTGTGCACTTATTTATTCGCCTGAATATTTGGTTTGATTCTCAGTTGTGAGATGGCGGCTGCCGACGTTGCTAAATCCCTCTACAAACTAGTGGTTTGCTGCTCCCAGCCGTAAATGTGGTCGGATTCAACAGCTAGCTCTTCCTCGAGCAATCATTTGGAGAACTTTATTGTCTTCTTGTGGTGGTGATTGATTTTAGGATCAGTAAATTTGATGTTGGTAGCTAGCTTGCGTATGGAACCTGCAAGTTCGATATTGGTATTAGATTTAGTTCTTGTTGTACAAACGTCCCAATGTTCACATTTATTTGGGTAAAAGTTTATTTTAGTTCAGCTACAGAAACCATGCGGGTTCAGTGATGATGATACAATAAGTTCGGACAAGAAAATATATGTATATGATGAAATGATTGCTACTTCTTCAAAGAAGGTATAGTACATGACAGCTTGATGTGATACAAGAATAAAAAAATGTTTGAATCAAAAAATATTGATCAGTACGAATTAAAAACAATGATCAGTTTGAAAAATAAAAGATTGTTAGCTTTTCGTATTCTGTGACATTGATGTCGAAGTTCTGCAACTGATCCATCCAAATGGGAGAATGAGGTCAATCTAGCACGCGCTCTCAAGTGACATGTCAGTGCGCCGCCCACTCGTCCCCATGCCTCTCCGCCACACGTCGTGTCGTGCCGGCTTGCCATCAACCACCGTTGTGGCTCAGCTGTGTAGTGCTTCCATGATCACCACACACAGCTTCCTTCTTGCCCTCGCCCTACTCTCCTGCATATTGGCATTGTAAAAACACAACAAGTTCACAATTAAAAAAGTTGTAAGTTCAACACGACGTCCCAGATAAGTTCGAGAAAAAAAACTCAAACAAAATGAAACCCAAGAAAAAATCAAATGGTAAAAGTTCCGCCGCAAAACAAGAGAAGTCCAAAACATCTTGCAAGAAAATTGAGTTAAAAAACAAACACACATTTTTTTTCCTTTTAAAAAATATCATTCAGTTCAACAATATAAACCATGCAAGTTCGGGGACTATGATACCGAAAAAACATAGTGAAGTCTAGTATGTGAAAACATGCTCGGTACAAACCCATACGAACATCAGAACAAGTACTCTTTTTTCGGAACCATTCAAAATACCCTGAAAAATACCTCAGTACAAACACACAAATAGATCAGTATGAGTACTCTGTTTTTCGGACAAAAAATAATACGATGAGTCTCATCGTATTCAAAATTACTCTTAAAAGATGGGAGCAAGTACAAAATCATAAAGACATCCGTTCAAAGTACTCTTTTTTCGGAACCATTCAAAACTACTCTGTTTTTTCTCACGGAAAAACAGCACGATGGGTCTCACCGTAATCCAAATTACTGTTCAACGGTTGCGAATTTGAGAAAACGTTCAACATGACTAAGTTTCCTATTTTCGATATCTTTCCAATGTTATATTATTTACCTCATTTCAACAAACTTTTTAAAAAAACGCGTTCAAAATCAAATTTGACTGTATTTTCCATAAGGAATTAGAAAAACATTTCAATACAAAAAAGTTGCGCATTTTCCATAGCTTTCCAACGCCGTATCAGTTGCGTCAATCCGACAAACCGTTTGCAAAAAAATTACGAAAATACATTTCGCCCAAATTTTCATACTTTTTCAAAATAATTTTAAATCATATAGAATTAGAAAAAAACAATAGATATATGGAAGATGCATATTTTTACCAGCTTTCCAGCGCCATCTTATTTGCTCAATTCCGACAAACCGTTTGAAAATTCAGTCCAAAATATGATTCAGGTTTTCGATTTTGAAATAAATGGTTTTTTGAAAAATGCTCTTAAACCATAATGATTTTGCAAAAACATTCAATATACTTGGAATATGGTTGTCGAGAGCTTTCCAACGATATATTACAGGCCCCTTTTTGACAAAAAAATTGCAAAAGAAAAATTGAACTAAAGAAGACGATCTGTTAAACAGAACTGAAAGCATCAGTTCAACCGCTTCAAAAACATCAGTACAACGGCCTGAAACCGTCAGTTCGAGTAGGGTAACAGAATAATATTCTGTTTCGTGAAACAGAATAGCCCAGATGTATGTATGCGTGTGTGTATGTATTTTTTGCGGGCTGTGTGTGTATATATATATATATATATATATATATATATATATATATATATATATATATAATGTGTGTGTGTGTGTGTGCGTGTGTGTGTGTGTGTAGTTGAGCAATGAAATTCAAAGCATTGTGAAGATAAAACATGATGATAAACCAATGTTGAAGACAAACCAACTATGAAGATAATGCAATATGGCGCCAAAAATATTCAAGAAAAGTTGGTGGTGGCGTTACCCACTGTATAGGAAGTATTAGATCCAGACACGACGCACAATTATCATGGCGCTCCAAAGTCAATTTCCGCATTAATGTATTCACACTAAGAGTGTATGTCTTCATGAATTGAAGACATACATTACTTTGTTTGTTGCGCACCTAAGTGATCAATGTGCATAAGCGTTAGGATGTGTGTCCATTCACAGGACATTTGAGGATTCTAAGATATTTTGCTCACACCGCAGCTTGCAAAACCTTTTTTCATCCAAGGGCTTCGTGAAGATATCTGTCAATTGCTCGTCGGTGCTGACGTGAATGATATCAATGTCTTCGTTCAACACATGGTATCTGAGAAAGTGATGACGGATCTGAATGTGCTTTGTCTTCGAATGTCGGAATAGATTGTGAGAAAACTTCATGGTGCTTTCATTATGGCAGTAGAGGGGCACATTATTCATGTTGATGCCATAGTCCTTGAGGGTTAGCTTCATCTAGAGAAGCTGAGCGCGGCAAGATCTAGAGGTAATATATTCAGCTTCAGCAGTGGATAGTGATACACAGTTCTGCTTCTTTGAAGACGAATAGACAAGAGATCATCCAAGAAAGTGACATGTGCATGATGTGGACTTACAATCAACCTTGTCACCAGCATAATCAGCATCTAAGAAGCCAACTAGATCAAAATCTGAGCCCTTTGGATACCATAATCCTAGTGTTGGGGTGTGAGCCAAATATCGAAGTATTCGCTTCACCGCGAGGTGATGTGATTCCTTTCGTGCCGCTCGGAATCGGGCAGACATGCAAATGCTAAGCACTATATCTGGCCTAGATGCACATAAGTACAATAAAGAACCAATCATGGAGTGGTATACCTTTTGATCGAACTCTTTACCATTGTCATCGGAGCCCAATTGACCTTTGGTTGGCATTGGCATCGTGTATCCTTTGCAATCTTGCATTCCAAACTTCTTCAGGCAATCTTTGAGGTATTTCTCTTGTGATACGAAGATGCCATTTCTCGTTGACGGATTTGAAGACCAAGGAAGAATTTTGTAACATCCCAAATTTTCAATTTGGAATGTTATGCATTAGATCATCATTGCATATCATATTTTATTGTATTTTGGGTTGATCCTAGAAATTCTATGCAACTCAAGGACCCACGAAGAGAGTTGGGGATTTCGTTATTTTCATATTTGAGTTTTCTCAAATTTTGAAAAGAGGATTATTTGGTTTTAAATATTTTTCTTCCCTAATATTTCTAAAATAAAAATATATGAGAGGAGATAATATGACTTCTCCAAAATAAATGAAATATTGGAGGAAAAATATTAAAATCAAATAAATAGTTTTATTTTGATTTTGTTGCAATTTTATTTGGATTAGAAAAATTGCACGTTTTCAAAAATTGCATTTTTAGGCCAAGAAAATGTTCATCTTGTTCTAAATATTTTATTTAGACGGTAAAAATTTGTTTTGGTATTTTTAGATTTTTTATTTTATTTTCTAGGATTTGTTTTGTTTCGGCGGAATTTATTTCAAAAAAATGTTCGCGTGCCCGATTGGGCCAGCGGCCCAGCCGAGCTGGGTCGGCCTCGCCAGCACCGCCGCCTTGCCTCACCGTGTCGCCGCCGGACTCGGGGAGTCCGACCCCGAGCCGATGCCGTCGTCGCCCCTTGCCCAAGCCGGCCACGCCCCCCTCCTATATATACCCCCCCCCCGCCGCCTCACCACCACCCACCACCGTGCCATCCCGCACCCGCAGTTGCCGCCGCTCG
>NC_041387.1:260025539-260033422 GCF_002162155.2 Triticum dicoccoides
GTTTTTTAGAAACCTAGTTTTTTTAGATTAGATCGGTTCGGTTTTCTCGGTTTACCTAAATAGCGGACGTTCGTCCGTATGTTCGTTTTAACGAACGGTGTTCACCCGTTAGCCGCAGATAGCGAACGTTCGTTCGTTAGCCTGTTCGTCAGTTTTTTCCTTTTCCAGGGTTTTTCCGCGATTATTTTCAATCGCGATTTCTGCCCTGATTTTTGTTTTAGTTTTTCTTTTCACCCGTTTATCGGAATCAGGCGATTCAAGCGCCTAGATCTTCGTCACGAATCCCTCTTTCTATTTAACCAACTTGAACAAGATTTTGGTACTGTAAAATTTGACTTAAATCCAAATTAGTAAACAAATCTTGTTTCTTTTGCAGTTTGAGTTTCGTTCCTTTGTTTGATTTAATTCTTTTTGCAAACCGGAGTTCTTAAGTTGAACTTTCTGGTTAGATATCTTATTGGAGTTTTACCCATGCTTCTAGTTGAGTACTATTGTATGCTTGTTTGTTTGTGATAGAGTACCCGGAGTGCGAAGCGTGCTACTACGAGTCTCTAGGTTTCACGGATCATCAGCAAGGCAAGTAACACTTTGATCATACCTCTTTGCTACCCAGTTTTATTGCATTAGATCAATCCTCAAACAATTGCATCGTTAGGATCTGATTAATATGTGGGTTTTGGGAAGTAGATGATGAGGTAGAACCTATTACCCTATTTACTATCAAACCTTTGGGAGTTACTTTTACGTGATGCTTATATTGCTATGCTATGCTTGTAGACGTGGTTTGGTTCGAGTGATTCATGACAGATGCAAGAGTTATTATTAACGGTTGACTTAAGATGGCTAGTTTAATTCACATCTGGGTGGATTGCTTGAAGGCACCCTGGAGTACCCAGTGGTTGTCAGGGCACCTGGAGAATCCAGTGTTGTCCTAGGATATCCCAGAGTACCCGTGTGATCATCCTACGGTCCGCCACCCAGGCTCAAAGGGATCATAAGGTTATTCATGCTAGAAACTTCCGTGTGCAGCCAAAAGCTATTATGGTCTCTAGCATAGTTGAGTAAGTTGCAAGACCTCTTTCAGTGGTGGGCTAGCAGATGTAGGGGAAAGTAGGTGTAACTGTCCACCCAGAGTAAAGAGTTATTGTTTCAGAAAGACTGTGTCTCGCTTCTCCGATCATGGATGTATTCGAGTCTTGTGGGATAAGTGCGCAAACCTATGCAGAGTGTACAAACTAATCATGGTTAGCCGTGTCCCCGGTTGTGGATGTCTTGAGTATCTAGTTCTTGGATTATCATGTTGATCTCATCACTCTTAATATAATTTGATTGGGTTTAATAATGATGCTTAATTGGGATTGAGTTGGAGGAACCTTCTCAATGTTTAACAACCACCATGATAGTTAAACAAAAATTTATTCCTTTGTTGTAGGGAAAAATTGGCTTTATGCAAAATTGTAACCATAGAGCTTTCCACCGGCCATATATGCATGTAGTGATAGCATTTATTTTGTTCATTACTCTCTTGTGTTACATTGCCAGCATATTCCATGTGTTGACCCATTTCGGGCTGCAACATTCATGTTGCAGACTTTTTAGACGACGAGTAAGGTGTCATAGGTCGTTGTCTTTCACTCAGTGATGCCGCTGGAGTTGATGGACTCACTTTATTCTTCCAAGCCTTCCGCTGTTATCGATTTTAGATGGCCTTAAGCCATATTTTTGTAATAAGCTCTATTTTGAGACATTCGATGTAATAAGTGTGTGATTGAAACTCTATTATAAATCCTTGAGTATTGTGTTTGTCAGCATTACTGATCCAGGGATGACACTGATGCACAGAGGTCAGACTATTTGAGGTCTGGTCGCTACAAGATGGTATCAGAGCACACGCTGACTGTAAGACACGACCACTAAGCTAAAGCCCTAGATCACTACTCTCTTCTCATTTCTGACTCCTCTCCCTTTTCTACTCTTTAGGATGGCGGATACAAGGAACAAGTTCACTCAACCGGATGAAGATACACCTTTTGGACGACACTTGAAGGAAGTTACTAGATATCTAAACATTGGAATACCAAGCTTCATCGGGACCTACATCGCCACTTTACCAGAAGAGGAGCGTTGGATGATTTGAGTTCAAGTTCCAGGAAAGACGTTCATGCCAGTCACTGAGCCTATAGAGTTTTCCTTTGATGCACCAACCTGGAGTCTAGGAAAGAGCATGGTAGCCCACATCACCATGGGACGCATTGGAGAAATTTACCACAAGGATCTCAAGGATACTATCTACCAGATTTGTGGGCGCCGAGATGAATAATGGGAGATGATCAGCACTAGGAGGGATAGGTCCATTGCAGCTTTCATCCAGGAGTTAAACCAGCACATTCTTCGCCAAGAGAACCAGATGTGCGAAGGCATGATAGATCTGAAGAAGGCAATGACCCGGATCACAGAGCTGGAGGAAGAACTCAAGTCTACACGCGATGGATATGAGGAGGAAATGACGATACCCATGGAGAAGAATGACGATCTGACAAAGAAGCTAGGAGTATTCATTGGAGACCCTGCACCAGGAGGAGAGGATGATGATTCCACTTGTCCGGAGAACTACATCATCATCAACGACACCGACTCGGACCCTGATGATAGCGATGATGACTATGTTGATGAATCTGGAGCAGATATCATGGAGTCTTCCATCGATCAAGTTTTCTAGTCGACCACCATATCAGTAGTAGTATTTCCCCATGTATATAGTATAGTCCGAGCACTTTTGTAACGATAGTTAGATCGATGTAAGCCCTTGTTTGAAATTGATTGAAGTGATATGTTTGTGTTTGTCTCATGCGTATATGGGTAGTGTTTTCCCTCTGGATCTATTTCTATTCTATTTTCTCATCTTTTCTAAACCCATCAGATGCCTCCGAGACGCGACAATGGATTTGCTTTCCCACCGGAGCTCACTCAGTTGATCCAGCAGCAGAATGCTTTGATGCAGATACTAGTCTAGAATCAAAATCAGGGGAACAACAACAACAACAACCCACCACCACCACTACCTGTTGATCACTTAGCTCGTTTTCTAAGGCTAAATCTGCTGGTGTTCTCCAGTAGCACCAAGCCGATAGTTGCAGATGATTGGCTCCGCAAGATTGGAAGGGAGTTGACCACTGTAGGATGCACAGATGCGGAGAGAGTGCATTTTGCTGCACATCAGCTTGATGGACCCGCAGCATCATGGTGGGAGAATTTCACAGCCACTTACCCCATCGACACTGTCACATGGGACCAGTTTCAGCAAGCTTTTCGCACAGCCCATGTTTCAGCAGGAGCTATGGCCATGAAGAAGCGTGAGTTTCACAACTTGTGCCAAGGAGGATGCACAGTGGGCTAGTATGTGGATGACTTTAGTAAGTTAGCACGTTATGCCCCAGATGACGTTGCTACGGATGCAGCTAAGCAGGAGAAGTTTCTGGAAGGACTGAATGATGAGCTGAGCATGCAGTTGATGGTGGCAACTTTCAACAACTACCAGGAGTTGGTAGATAGAACTCTCATGATTGAAGGGAAGCAGCAGCAGATTGACAACCGCAAGAGGAAGTATGTACAATTCTGGAGCTCAGCAGAGGCCCCGTTTTACCCTGAACTCGGGAGGACACCTTCACCATAACCATGGAGGTCACAATCGCAATGGAGGGAGTTTGCATAAACATAGTGGCCCCAAAAATGGTAATGGTAATGGAGGAAGCAACGGCCAGAACCGTTCCAACCCAGCAACGCCCGCCAAGAAGGATCTAAGTCACATTACTTGTTTCAAGTGTGGGAAGAATGGACATTACGCCATGAAGTGTTCTAAAGCAAAGAATGAAAATGGCAATGGAAGCTCTAGGAAGAAGCCCAACCCTTTCAAAAGGGGAAAGTGAACCATGTTAATGTGGAGGAGGTTGAAGCGCAACCAGATGCAGTAATAGGTAAGTTTTTGGTTAAGTCATTTACTACAATCGTTCTTTTTGATACTGGTGTATCGCATTCATACATATCAAGGGGATTTGTGGATAAGTATAAGTTGCCCACCAAAAGTTCTTAGAACACCTATGTTAGCAAGCTCACTAGGAGCGAAGCATATGGCAAGCCAAGGATGTTTTCAGATGCCATTGACCATATGTAGGCATGTTTTCCCCTCAGACCTGGTAATTTTGGAGTCACAAGGTTTGGATGTGATTTTGGGTATGGATTGGCTATCAATGTATGGATGAAACATTGATTGCACCAGTAAATCGATTATGCTCACCACCCCAGAAGGAAGGAGGATCAAGTATGTATCCTGGCATGTGCCGAAGAGGACTCAAGTGAATTCCTTATCAGGAGTTGTACAGGAGGAAGTACTAGTGGTGAAGGATTTCCCTGATGTATTTCCAGAAGAGTTGCCAGGCATGCCACCGGATAGAGAGATTGAGTTTTTGATTAAGCTTTTGCCAGGCAGAGGGCCAATATCTAAGAGACCGTACAAGATGCCCGCAAAGGATTTGGAGGAAATTAAGAAGCAGATTAAGGAGTTACTGGATAAAGGCTATTTTCGCCCAAGTTCGTCACCTTGGGGATCACCAGTGCTTCTAGTGGAGAAGAAGGATGGATCGTTGAGGATGGTTGTTGATTATCGTGGATTGAATGAAGTGACAATCAAGAACAAGTACCCCCTGTCGATGATCAACGATCTGTTCAACCAGTTGCAAGGAGCTAAAGTATTTTCCAAGATCGATCTGCGATCAGGATACCACCAGCTGAAGATTCGAGAGCAGGATATACCTAAGACAGTTTTTACCACAAGGTATGGGCTATATGAGTATACCGTTATGTCATTCGGTATGACTAACGCACCTGCCTATTTCATGAACATGATGAACAAGGTGTTTATGGAGTTTTTGGATAAGTTTGTCATGGTGTTCATTGATGACATATTAGTCTACTTGAAGAATGAAGAGGAGCATAAGGAGCATTTGCGTTTGGTACTTGGGAAGCTCAGAGAACATCAGTTATATGCCAAGTTCAGCAAGTGAGAGTTTTGGTTGAAGGAAGTGGGATTCCTCGGACATGTTATATCTGGAGAAGGAATAGCAGTAGACCCCACCAAGGTTGTCACTGTGACAAATTGGGAAGCACCCATGTCAGCTGGAGAGATCCGGAGTTTTCTGGGACTCGCGGGATACTACGGGAGGTTCGTTGAGAATTTCTCGAAGATTGCAAAGCCCATGACGGAGTTGCTGAAGAAGGACACCAAGTTCAAATGGACTAAGGAATGTGAGGCCGGTTTTCAAGAGTTGAAGAAACATTTGGTTACAGCCCCAGTGTTGATTCTTCCAGATCAACGCAAGGATTACCAGGTGTATTGCGACACTTCTCGTCGAGGACTTGGAGCAGTGCTTATGTAGGAGGGAAGAGTTGTTTCATATGCCTCACGACAGCTTAAACCCCATGAGTTGAATTATGCTACACACGATTTGGAGTTAGCAGCCGTAGTGCATGCGTTGAAGACATGGAGATATTTTATCATCTGGAACCATTGTGAGGTGTACACGGATCACAAGAGTTTGAAGTATATCTTCACGCGGAAGGAATTGAATCTCAGGCAAAGGAGATGGTTGGAGCTCATTAAGGATTACGATATGAGATTGCATTATCATCCCGGAAAGGCTAACGTAGTAGCCGATGTGTTGAGCCACAAGAGTCATGTCAATACACTCATGACCGGAGAGTTACCCAAGGAGTTAGCAGAGGATCTTCGTGAGCTATGTATGGATATAGTTCCGAGAGGCTATGTAGCAGCATTGGAGGTTTAGTCTACTTTGATGGATAAGATCAGGGAAGCTTAGAAGACGGACAAGGGGATTGCCGAGATAAAGGAAAGGATCAGCAAAGGAAAGGCTAAAGGATTACGTGAGGATGAGCATGATACCTTATGGTTTGAGGACCGCGTATATGTGCCTAATGATCCAGAGATCAGGAAGTTGATTCTGCAGGTGGCCCATGATTCGCCGTATTTGATTCACCCCAGGAAATACCAAGATGTATCTGGATTTGAAGGACAGTTTCTGGTGGACCGGAATGAAGAAGGATATTGCGGAGTATCTAGCAGTTTGTGATGTATGTCAGAGAGTGAAGGCAGAGCATCAGAAGCCAGCAGGGTTGCTATAGCCATTGTCGATACCCGAATGGAAGTGGGATAAACTAGGCATGGATTTTATCACGGGATTTCCCAGGACTCGTTCAGGCTATGACTTGATATGGGTTGTAGTCGATCGGTTGACGAAGGTAGCTCATTTCATCCCAGTGAAGACCACTGACACCAGTGCTAAGTTGACAAAGATATACATGAACAGGATCGTATGTCTGCATGGAGTTCCGAGGACCATTGTATCAGATAGAGGAACCCAGTTTACCTCAAAGTTCTGGAATCAGTTGCACAAAACTTTGGGTACCAGACTAGAGTTTAGTACAGCCTTTCATCCACAGATAGATGGACAGACTGAGAGAGTCAATCAGATTCTGGAGGACATGTTGAGAGCTTGTGCGCTAGATTATGGATCTAGTTGGGACGACAATTTGCCATATGCAGAGTTCTCTTACAACAACAACTATCAAGCCAGTTTGAAGATGGCCCCTTTTGAAGCTTTATATGGAAGGAGGTACAGGACGCCATTGTTATGGGATGAAGTTGGAGACCGACAGTTGTTTGGACCAGATTTGATTAAAGAGTCTGAAGAGCAGGTTAAGCTGATTCGCGATAGACTCAAGGTAGCCCAGTCCAGGCAGAAGAGCTATGCGGATTCTAAACGCAAGGAGACTGTCTAAGAAGTCGGGGATAGAGTATATCTTCGTGTGTCCCCACTTCGAGGAGTTAAATGTTTTGGAGTTAAGGGAAAGTTAGCACCATGTTTTGTGGGACCATACAAAGTTTTGGAACGTATGGGAGAAGTTGCTTACAAGTTGGAGTTGCCTGAAGGATTGTTAGGAGCTCACGATGTGTTCCACGTTTCTCAGTTGAAGAAGTGCCACGCGGAGATGGCTGATATTCCTCTGAGAGATACAGTGCCACTGGAAGCGATTCAGTTGGATAGCGATTTGACCTACGAGGAGAAACCAGTGAAGATTCTCGAGTTTGACAGCCGAGTTACGCGTAGCAAGGTTATCAAGTTCTGCAAAGTTCAGTGGAGCCACCATACCGATGATGAAGCCACCTGGGAAAAAGAGGAAGACCTATGGAAGGACCATCCGCACCTATTTTCTAGCCAACCCGAATCTCGAGGGCGAGATTCATCTTAAGGGGGGTAGGTTTGTAACATCCCAAATTTTCAATTTGGAATGTTATGCATTAGATCATCATTGCATATCATATTTTATTGCATTTTGGGTTGATCCTAGAAATTCCATGCAACTCAAGGACCCACGGAGAGAGTTGGGGATTTCGTTATTTTCATATTTGAGTTTTCTCAAATTTTGAAAAGAGGATCATTTGGTTTTAATTATTTTTCTTCCCTAATATTTCTAAAATAAAAATATATGAGAGGAGATAATATGACTTCTCCAAAATAAATGAAATATTGGAGGAAAAATATTAAAATCAAAAAAAATAGTTTTATTTTGATTTTGTTGCAATTTTATTTGGATTAGAAAAATTGCACGTTTTCAAAAATTGCATTTTTAGGCCAATAAAATGTTCATCTTGTTCTAAATATTTTATTTAGATGGTGAAAATTTGTTTTGGCATTTTTAGATTTTTTTTATTTTATTTTCTAGGATTTGTTTTGTTTCGGCGGAATTTATTTAAAAAAACAAAAAACATGTCCGTGCGCCCGACTGGGCGAGCCGGGCCGGCCTCGCCA
>NC_041387.1:260033870-260043020 GCF_002162155.2 Triticum dicoccoides
CCCCCGGCGCCTCACCACCACCCACCACCAGGCCGCCCCGCACCCGCAGGCGCTACTGGTTGCCGTCGTTGCCGCCGCCGCCGTGCCGCGAGCCGCCGCCGCCCGACGTCGTCGTCGCCCCTCGCTGCCCCGCCGCCCAAGTCGAGCCTCACTGGAGGTAGAAACCGCCGCCTCCGCCAATTCGTTTTTTTTAAAACCCGCTCGGATTTTTTTAAAACCTTGGTTTATTTTTTTTAGATTAGATCAGTTCGGTTTTCTCGGTTTACCTAAATAGCGGACGTTCGTCCCTACGTTCGTTTTAACGAACGGTGTTCACCCGTTAGCCACAGACAGCGAACGTTCATTCGTTAGCCTATTCGTCAGTTTTTCCTTTTCCAGGGTTTTTCCACAATTATTTTCGAGCGCGATTTCTGCCCTGATTTTCGTTTTAGTTTTTCTTTTCGCCCGTTTATCGGAATCAGGCGATTCAAGCGCCTAGATCTTCGTCACGAAGCCCTCTTTATGTTTAACCAACTTGAACAAGATTTTGGTACTGTAAAATTTGACTTAAGTCCAGATTAATAAATGAATGTTGTTTCTTTCGCAGTTTGAGTTTCGTTGCTCGTTTGATTTGATTCTTTTTGCAAACCGGAGTTCTTAAGTTGAACTTTCTGGTTAGATCTCTTATTGGAGATTTACCCGTGCTACTAGTTGAGTACTTATTGTATGCTTGTTCTTTTTCGATAGAGTACCCGGAGTGCGAAGCGTGCTACTACGAGTCTCTAGGTTTCACGGATCATCAGCAAGGCAAGTAACACTTTGATCATACCTCTTTGCTACCCAGTTTTATTGCATTAGATCAATCCTCAAACAATTGCATGGTTAGGATC
Source organism: Triticum dicoccoides (assembly GCF_002162155.2). NCBI lineage: Eukaryota > Viridiplantae > Streptophyta > Magnoliopsida > Poales > Poaceae > Triticum > Triticum dicoccoides. The sequence continues at coordinate 260,034,740 of NC_041387.1, forward strand.
TGATTAATATGTGGGTTTTGGGAAGTAGATGATGAGGTAGAACCTATTACCCTGTTTACTATCAAACTTTTGGGGCTTACTTTTACGTATATGCTTATATTGCTATGCTATGCTTGTAGACATGGTTTGGTTCGAGTGATTCATGACAGATGTGAGAGTTATTATTAACGGTTAACTTAAGGTGGCTACTTTAATACACATCCGGGTGGATTGCTTGAAGGCACCCTGGAGTACCCAGTGGTTGTCAGGGCACCTAGAGAATCCAGTGTTGTCCTAGGATATCCCGACGTACCCGTGTGATCATCCTACAGTCCGCCACCCAGGCTCAAAGGGATCATAAGCTTATTCATGCTAGAAACTTATGTGTGCAGCCACAAGCTATTATGGGCTCTAGCATAGTTGAGTAAGTTTCAAGACCTCTTTCAGTGGTGGGCTAGCAGATGTAGGGGAAAGTAGGTGTAACTGTCCACCCAGAGTAAAGAGTTATTGTTTCAGAAAGACTATGTCTCGTTTCTCCGATCATGGATGTATTCGAGTCTTATGGGGAAAAGTGCGCAAACCTACGCAGAGTGTACAAACTAATCAGGGTTAGCCGTGTCCCTGGTTATGGACGTCTTGAGTATCTTGTTCTTGGAATATCAAGTTGATCTCATCACTCTTAGTATAATTTGATTGGGTTTAATGATGATGCTTAATTGGGATTGAGTTGGAGGAACCTTCTCAATGTTTAACAACCACCATGATAGTTAAATAAAATGTATTCCTTTGTTGTAGGGAAAATTGGCTTTATGCAAAACCGTAACCATAGAGCTTTCCACCAGCCATACATGCATGTAGTGATAGCATTTATTTTGTTCATTACTATCTTGTGTTACATTGCTAGCATATTCCATGTGCTGACCCATTTCGGGCTGCAACGTTCATGTTGCAGACTTTTCAGACGACGAGTAAGGTGCCATAGGTCGTTGTCTTTCACTCAGTGATGTCGTTGGAGTTGATGGACTCACTTTATTCTTCCAAGCCTTCCGCTGTTATCGATTTTAGATGGCCTTAAGCCATATTTTTGTAATAAGCTCTCTTTTGAGACATTCGATGTAATAGGTGTGTGATTCAAACTCTGCTATAAATCCTCGAGTACTGTGAGTGTCAGCATTATCGATCCAGGGATGACACTGATGCACAGAGATCAGACTGTTTGAGGTCTGGTCGCTACAAATTTCAGCTCTCCCATCATGGACATCTGATATTGCTCTCGCATCATATGCCCAAACTTATCGCTATATCTTTTGTTAGTGCAGCCGAAGATAATGTCATCCACATAGATTTGGCATACAAACAGTTCTCCATCATATGTCTTCATGAAGAGAGTGGGATCTAGAGAACCAGGTTTGAAGCCTTTGCTCTTTATAAAGTCTTTGAGTGTGTCATAAAAAGAACGAGGGGCTTGTTTGAGGCCACACAGTGCCTCATTGAGCTTGTATACCATATCGGGATGCTTTGGATCTTTCAGACCAGGTGGTTGTGCTACATATACTTCTTCTTGAATTTTGCCATTATGGAAAGCTCTCTTCACATCCATTTGGTACAGGAGGATGTTGTTGTGGTTAGCATAGGCTAGCAGTATAGGAATGGCTTCAAGCCTAGCCACAGGAGCAAAGGTTTTATCGAAGTCAATTCCCTCTACTTGTGTGTATCCTTGAGCAAGGAGACGAGCTTTGTTTCTAACAACTTGACCATGTTCAGCTTGCTTGTTGTGATAGATCCATTTGGTGCCAATAATATTATGCTTGCGAGGATCAGGACGTTTCACAAGCTCCCAGACATTGTTGAGCTCAAATTGTTAAAGCTCTTCTTGCATAGCTTGAATCCATTTTGGTTCCATAAAGGCTAAATCAACTTTCTTGGGCTCGGATATGGAAATGAATGCAAAGTGCCCATAAAGTTTGCTAGTTGTGTTGCTCTTGATTGAGTAAGCGGACCAGGTGCATTGATGCTATCAATTATCTTCTCAATCTGAACTTCATTGGCCACACGAGGATGAACAGGGCAAAGATTTTGCTGTTGCTAATCATTGTCTTCATCTTCAGCATTGTCTTCAGGCTCAGCATTGTCTTCATGTTGAGCAGGAGCTGGAATGACAATTTCCTCTTCCCCCTGTTCCTTGGTGGGTATGATTTCTCCAGTACCCATTAGCTTGATAGATTCACTAGGAGACGCTTCATCTAGCACATTTGGCATGTGACCTCTTTGCGAGCCGTAAGTCTCATCGAACCGCGCTTCTATAGTTTCAATCACTTCATAGTGAAAGAGGTTGAAGACTATGTAGGTGTGCGAATCCTTTTTGTAACCAAGCATAAAACCTTCATGTGCTTTTGGTGCAAATTTGGAAGTGTGATGTGGATCCTTATCCAACACCTAGCACCGAACACTTTGAAATAGCTTATGTTTGGCTTCTTAACAGTGAGTAGTTCATAAGATGTATTCTTGAAGAATTTGTGAAGATAAACTCTGTTGATGATATGGCATGATGTATCAATGGCTTCAGGCCAGAACTTTCTTGTAGTCTTGTACTCATAAAGCATCGTACAATCCATCCCAATAAGAGTCTTGTTCTTGCGCTCCACGACGCCATTCTGCTGAGGTGTGTACAGAGCAGAGAGCTCATAAGTGATGCCCAATGTATCAAGATAAGTGTTAAGGCTAGTGTTCCTGAATTTCATCTCAATGTCACTCCTGATGTGCTTGAACTTCATGCCATAGTTAGTCATGGCACGATTGGCAAATCGTTTGAAGATATCCTGCACTTCAGTCTTATAGAGAATTATGTGCACCCAAGTGTATCTAGAATAATCATTAAGAATCACGAAGCCATAAAGATGTGTTGTGGTAGTAAGGGTAGAGTAGTGAGGAGGGCCAAATAAGTCCATGTGTAACAGCTCGAAGGGACGTGAAGTCGTCATGATTGTCTTCGAGGGATGATTTGCCCTAGTCATCTTCCCGGCTTCGCAAGCACCACATAGATGATCCTTCTTGAACTCGACGCCCTCGATGCCAATGATGTGCTTCTTCACGAGAGTGTGCAAGTTCCTCATGCCTGCAAGTCCTAGCCTTCGATGCCAAAGGCAACACTCTAAAGCTTTTGCTAGAAGACATACGGCAAGCTGTGGTCCTATGGAGAAATCTACCATATATAGATCACCTCTTCGATAACCTTTGAAGACTAGAGATTTGTCAGAAGCCATAAGCACAAGGCAACGATATTTTACAAATATCACAATCATGTCAAGATCACAAAGCATTGAGATGGACATTAAGTTGTATCCAAGGGATTCAACAAGCATCACTTTATCAATGTGTTGATCCTTTGAGATAGCAACTCTACCTAGGCCCAATACCTTGCTGTTACTAGTGTCAGCAAATGTGATATGGATTTTAGTACATGGTCGAAGAGTTGAATCCATGAGAAGACTTCGATCAACAATCATGTGGTTAGTGCATCCACTATCCATAATCCATTCAGTAGCTTTTGGAGTTGTACCCTATAGTGCAGTTAGTAGGATAGGCTTCACCAAGAGTATTGTGAAGCATAAACATTTGAAGAACAAGCATACTATCAAAATTAATATTCTTGGATGCTAAGATGGGATGTTCATCAAGAAATCCAGGGACGAAATAAATTGTAAGACCATTATGGCACTTTATCTTGTGTCCCACAAGATGTTTTAGGTCCCTAGCATTATCTTCAAAAGTCAATGATTTTTCACTGGAGACCCGACCCTGCAAGAGAAGTTAATTCTTATTAACCACCCACAACTTAAGGGGTGGCTTAGAACTAATGAGTCTAAGTGAAGTCTCTAAGAACTTTGGCTTTGGAGCCCTAGCAAATAGTTTTGCGGGAGGTAAATAGTACTCAAATATGCAGAAAAAATCATTGGTTTGTGAACATAGCGGTTGGAAGAAACACGCTCATATTCATGACTTTGATGATAATTTCCCTACAAAACACTTCACCTTTGAGGGTGACCTTGTGAGGTCCTTTGTCTATATGAAGCCTTTGGGCCATATGAAGCCTTTGATCTGGGGTTTGTCTTCTTCCCTGGTGGTGTCATGATGACATTCACGGGAAGCTTCTCAAGGCTACTTTTGGGAACCCAAATCTTCTTCATAGATGACCCATTCATGCAGTTAGTTCCAATAAACCTGGCAAACACTTCACCATTCTGATTCTTGAACAGTTTATAGGTTGAGTCAAATGACTCATCAATGATAATAGGGTTAGCACAAGTGAAGCTAGATAAGGTGGATGGATCCACTGAAGGACCCTTTGCGGCAACCCATGTGGTTTTGGGGTACTACTCAGGCTTCCAGTATGAACCATCAACATTCATTTTCCTCTCGAAACCAACACCCTCTTTCCTAGGGTTTCGGTTCAGAATCTGTTTCTTGAGGACATCACATTGTGTTTGATGCCCTTTGAGGTTTTTGTACATGCATGTTTCAAGCAATGTCTTCAACCTGGCATTCTCATCAGCAATAGTAGTGGCGTCCTCATATGAGCGGTTAGTTACCACATCAGCAGTTGAAGATATTGCAACTTCAGAAGTAGTAGAACATTTAGCAATAGAGATAGCATTGTCACGCTCAAGGCATTTTAAACAAGGTGGCACAAAATCTTCCTGAGTGGAACTGATCTGTTGAGCGAGTAGTGAATCATTTTCCTTTTGAAAATCTCCATGAGACGCTCTCAGTTTCTCTAGATCTTGCTTCCTTTGAATATAATCATAGGAAAGCTTCTCATGAGTAGCTGAGAGGGTTTCATGACAACTTTAAAGCACCTCGTACTTAACGCGAAGATTTTTGATGTCTTTGATTAAGGACTGGGTTCGATTCATTTCCTCGTCCAACAGGTCATCGCTTTTCTCTATCAATTTTTGAATCTTTTCCATGGTTGTTTGTTGTTCTGTTGAAATTTTAGCAAGAGTCTTTTAACTGGGTTTGCATTCACATTTAGAGTCATCTTCACTGGAGGTCTAAAAGTAAGCATTACGAGAGTTTTCCTTGGCACCTCGTGCCATGAAGCAGTAGGTGGGAGCAGAATCGTCGCCATCATTCTCTTCAGCGTTGGCATCGTGACCATTGTCTTCAGTGTTGAAGATCGACTTGGCGATGAATGCCGAAGCTAGAGCCAAGCTTGCCACGCCTGAATCAGACTCCTCCTCAGACTCCACCTCTGCCTCCTCAGAAGCAGACTCCTATTCTAAATCCATTTCCTTCCCAATGAAAGCACGTGCCTTGCCAAATGAGCTCTTCTTATAAGATGAAGACTTTCATGAAGACTTTGAAGAAGAATTTGAGGTTTTGTTCTGCTTCTTGTCGTCGGAGTCATATTCCTTGCTCTTCTTCTTTTTCTTTGCTTCCTTGTCCCATTGAGGGCATTTAGATATGTAGTGACCTGGCTTCTTGCATTTGTGACATGTTCTCTTCTAGTGGTCACGAGTGGGAGCCTCGTCGTTCCTGGAGCTGGATCTTGAAGACTTTCAAAAGCGATTCTTCTTGGAGAACTTTTGGAACTTTCTCACAAGCATTTCTAGATCTTTGCCAATGTCTTCAGGATCATCAGAAATGCAGTCAAATCCTTCAGACGAGGATACAACCTTTGCCATCAAAGCACGAGATCGGCCGTAATTGGGACCATAGATATCTATCTTCTCAGATAGTTGGAACTCATGTGTGTTGAGCCTCTCAAGTATGTCAGATGGATCGAGATCTCTGAAGTCAGGGCGCTCTTAGATCACCAGGGCCAAAGTGTCAAATGAGTTGTCAAGTGATCTTAGTAGCTTCTTCACTATTTCATGCTTGGTGATCTCAATGGCATCAAGTGCGCGAAGCTCATTTGTGATATCAATGAGGTGGTCGAAAGTGAGCTGGACATTCTCATTGTCATTCCTCTTGAATCGTTTGAAGAGATTATAAAGCACCCCTATTCTTGAGTCTCTCTGCATTGAGACACCTTCATTGACTTTGGACAGCCAGTCCCAGACTAACTTCACAGTTTCTAGAGCACTCACATGGACATACTGTCCTTTGGTCAGATGGCCACAGATGATGTCCTTGGCTGTTGAGTCCAGTTGCGCGAACCTCTTGACATCAGCAATGGTGATGCCTTCACTGACTTTGGGAATGCCAGTCTTGACGACATACCAGAGGTCGATATCAATGGCTTCAAGATGCATGCGCATTTTATTCTTCTAGTAGGGGTAATCAGTGCCATCGAAGATGGGGTACAGGGCGAAGACTTTGATTATCCCTGTAGTTGACATAGCTAAAACTCCAGGTGGTTAAACCGAATCACATAGAACAAGGGAGCACCTTGCTCTTATACCAATTTAAAGTGCTAGTTATCGACTAGAGGGGGGTGAATAGGCAATTTTTATGGAAGTCTTCAAGACAGGCAATGTCTTCGAAGATAGACAACCATATACAACCTATACAGTATGCAGAAGAAGATAAACTACACTAGCCAAGCCACAGTCTAGTAAAGAGTACGAAGTAAACACGAAGACAAACATTAGCTAGGTAGAGTGGATCAGAATAGGAAGACAGTATGAAGCCAATTATGCAATCAGAGAGAATGTCTTCACTTAGTGAAGTAAAATAGGGTAAACAGGCAATGACTTCACGAAGCTAAACAGCAAGTAAGGGTGAAGTGATATAACCAGTTGCTTGGTGAAGACAAGGATTTGGTAGACCAGTTCCAGTTGTTGTGACAACTGTACGTCTAGTTAGGGACGTTGAGATTGAACTCAGAAGACCGCATCTTCACCTTATTCCCCTTGAGCTAAGGACACTTAGTCCTCGCCCAATTACTCTGGTAAGTCTTCAAGGTAGACTTCCAAACCTTCACAGACTACATTCACCGGCGATCCACAATGACTCTAGGATCCTCAGAATGCACGCCTAACTGACTGGAAGATATACAGTCTTCAAGTGTAATAAGTCTTCGGATCACGCGGACAGAAAGACTTCAGTGATGCCAAACACTCTTTGGGCTCCGGGTGCTTTGGGCTTTGTCCTCGCAAGGATTCTCTCTCAAATGCTTCGGAGGTGGGTTGCTCTCAAACGAGAAAAGTCGTGCACTAACTCTAAGCAGCAACCAATTTATTGTGTAGGGTGTGGACTATTTATAGCTAGGAGGCAACCCGACATGATATGCCCGAAATGACCCTGGTTCAGTAAGGAACCGACACGTGTCCAACGGTCGGATTTCAAACAGACGCGGCAGCTTGACTTGGGCTAGAAGCAAAGCTGACTCATCCAACTCTGGATAAGATTTACTCTCATTGTCTTCACTCGAAGACATAGGATTTGGGTTGAGCATCATGTCAGTCTTCTGACTTTGTTCACCTGGACCCCACTTAACACTTCGGTGGTTCCTATGACTCAAGAAAGAAGAAACTGAAACTACAAAAGAAACTATGTCTTCGCACTCCATAGTCTTCAAGTGAATGTCTTCACACGTCATTATCTTCAACGTGAATGTCTTCACGAACCACCATTGTCTTTAATGTCTTCATACATTTTTAGGGGTCATCTCTGGTACGTAAACCATCAATGAGGGACTTCTACCTTTGTTATCCTACCATTCTCGCAAACACATTAGTCCCTCAACCATGTTTGTTGTAAATACTCTAAAACCAGCTAGGGGTGGCCCTAGATGCACTTACACAACGCTAACCCAACTGCCTGACCACATTGAGACACACTGTAACACCCCGAGACCGACGCTCCAGCTGCCTACGATTTATTTTCATTTTCGGCGTCTGTTTTATATGTTTGTTTCATTCATCATCACTTCATTCGCATTGCATCGGCACTCTGTCCGTCATTCTTTCAAAACTTGCATCCGTTCATAGTTGTCGGTTCACCCCGTTCTCTCTGTTGACCATTTCAAGACCAGACACACGAACGCGCCAGCGGCACCTCAGAATTTTTTTAAGTGGGATAAAAATGTTCTCGGAATGGGTTGAAAGGTTGTGTGCGGTATTATTATATTTTATATAGACCACCTACCAAATTCTATCACGTTCGAAGTCTGTTTGATACACAAATGGTTAAACTATAGCGGCACTATAGCCGGATAAAATCTTCGGATGTTTTGGTGTTTCGAAACCCGGGCTGGGCCGCTCTTCCCTTCTCATCTCTCACCCCAAGGCCCCTCCTACACAGCCCATTATCCCTCCCCTTCCCTCTGTCTTGAACCATCCCAGCTCGATCGGAGAGT
>NC_041387.1:260043393-260085539 GCF_002162155.2 Triticum dicoccoides
CCTATTTAAGCAGCTTCCTGGTAATCCCCAAGTGCAAGGAATCATCATAGCATTTTCCAAAGGTGGAAGTGAGAAGTATGGAGTGTCGAACCCATAAGGAACTAAAGGTAAAATCAATATTATCTCAACTCCTATCTGCCACTGATACGACTCCTCTACGTACACCGAACGTTTGCTTCCATATAGAAACAAGAAGTAAAACTATGGTGTGGGTATGAAGAGGATAACTTTGCATGATATCGGAGAACTAAAATATAAAAATAGGTGATGTTATCATAAAGTTAGAATATATTACTATATATTATAGATAGCGAGTGTGGAATAATAATGAGTCGGTGATGAGGACATCAATACCATTGTTACACCCACAGCCCCTGCTGCTATACATACTGGACCAATTACTAGAGCTCGCGCACGCCAACTAAATTACCAGGTACTTTCGTTTCTTGGTAATGATTCTAATGTTCATGAGAATATGATGCTGCCTAAATTGGATACATTTGTTTTTCTTACAAATGAAGGGCCTATCTTGGAGAAGGATGAACATTGGAGCAAGAGAAAGCACGGAGATGATGGCATGCGCAAGGGGAACAAGAACGGAGTTACAAGTGATGATTTCAGGTCTTTGAAGCCACCATAACGAGTGCATGAAGCCTTGGACGAAATATACAAGATGCCACTTCATAAATTTTGTCCAGAGGCTATTATAGGTGCTGCGTCACCTTTTTATTGGGCCAGGCCCATGTAATTTCGAAATACATTAGTATAGGCTATTTTTAGAGTCTGTATGTGTGGGGAAACCAGAGATAGGGTTGATTTCAGACCCCTCCACCAAGGGCCACGAAATTCCCCCTCTCTTCCTCCATATATACAGCCCTTAGGGCACCGTTTAGACTTTGGGGTTTTGTTTAAATTAAAGTTCGCCATAGCTGCAACTTCGCGTACTTCGTTTGTATTCAACGACCAGACAAAGGCGTCACAGAACCCCACCTTGATCAATAAAGCTTTCATCTTATATTCGCAATATCCAGATTGCAATCTCAGTTTCTTGCTTGTTCTTCGTTTTCTCGCAGGAAACAGACCCTCGTGGTCAGGTTGATCGTGCTCCGGCGTGGTCAATAACCTCTCGGAGTTGGTTTAGCGATTGCTAAGGCGCGACGTCCTCGCATGTTCGTAGTCGGATCGTCAAAGTCGACTTCCGCCAAAGCGATATCCATCATCTCATCGAAAGACGGGACACCTTTGCCTCTATCAAGTGGTATCAGATTTACAGTTTTTCATAGTTTAGATCGAGTCTTTTCTTCATACCTATAGTCCACGAAAAAGCCACAAAAAAATTAGGGTTAGTTCATCATATCCGAACCAGTCTGAGCCATTGCATAATCTTTTCTGTATTTGCGTTGTTGAATTTGCGGTTGCATCATCGTGTCTAGTTGCTGGTCTTGGTGTCTAGTCCTTTAGAGTTTCGAGTTCTTTTCACAAGTTGTCACGCCGCCGCCGCATCATCATCATCACCGCTGCCATATACCACCATCGTCATCACCGCTGCCATATACCACCATCGTCATCACCGCTGCCATATACCACCATCGTCATCACCGCTGCCATCTACCACCATCGATATCACCGCAGCCATATACCACATATCCACCTCCATCACGCCAATTCGAGTCCACCTGCAACATATATCTGCCACCAGTCCGAGTTCCACCAGATTCATCTCCGCCACCAGTCCAAGTTCCACCAGATTCATCTCCGCCACCAGTCCTAGTCCGAGTCCAGTATTTGTTGCTTTGTTTTTGACTTCCAGATCACGCCATACTCCGAGTCGTGATACAGAAGGACTCCCAAACTTTCGTGTTACCCGCAGTAGAAAAATAGCTCCAGTTTCAAAAAAAAAACTAAGTCTGGAAAATTCTGGCTAGGAAGTTTCTAGACCATTTGTAGACTTTTTTGAAAAAAAATTGTTGCGGAGCAAAAAAAGAGAGAGAAAAAAGTGCAAAAAAAAGTGCAAAAAAAAGAGAGAAAAATTTAGAGTGTGCTCCTCCCTTGTTTACTGCAGCGCCGTGATTTTGTTAGTGTTCTAGGCTCGTGTCTCTAGCACAGTCTAGCCTAGGACCAGCACAGTACCGTCATTGAGCGTTTATCCAACTTTGCATCTCTGAAGTGATTATTGCTGACCCTTTTTGCTACCATATTATAAGCCTTCCCAGCTCCACATACATCTACGCCGTGCGTTTGATTCTCCCTGGTAATCGCTCTATCCAAGCTTTGAGAGTTTTGACTACAACGGTTGCCGATCACCACCTGTTGCTGGGTAAGAACTGGTAAGAATTTGAGATTCGCTTGACGGATTTGTGACACCCACCACCACCTCTTGTTAGTAGTCTGTAGGATCATATTCTATGTGTTTCTATTGCTGCTAACCATGCCAGGATCACAAACCGACGAGACTGACTGGGAGAACATGACGAATAAGGATTTGCATGATAAATTTCAGCAAATGATGAGTGGACAGGTGCAAGATGTGCTAAACAGATTTGAAGAGGCCATGGAGAAGATAGATGGCATGGAGAAGACGTTCGAAACAAAGCTCGATAACAAGTTTAATGAATTGCTCGCGCGTCTTCCACCACCACCACCCGCTGCACCTAACGCACCTCTCCAACAACAACAACAACGACTACCTCCACGTCGTGAAGCATACCTCCACCGAGCGAGCCGTGTCCCTCTTGCGTTTGGCCAAACTGTTGGTGCTGTTGTTGATACTTCTGTGGCTCCTGTTGCTGATGCGGAGGAGGATGATTATGTGGGAGATTACGAGGATGAGGTTGATCAAAATCAGAACTACGTGCAACCACCTACACCACAACCACCAGGTCGTCCACATGCAAATATTCGCAATGGTAGGCCTGCACCACCACCTCAGGTACGAGATGATGTCCATATTCCTAAACTGAAATTGAATATTCCACCATTTGAGGGTAGATATGTTCCTGATATATATCTTACTTGGGAGTTAGAAATTGAACAACGATTTACATGTTTACAATATCTTGAGGAGAGACGGGTTGTTGCTGCTGTTTGTGCTTTCACTAGTTTTGCATGTGTATGGTGGTCTGAACATTTTAGATTATATCCTATTCGTATGCGTTGCTTTGAAAACTGCTATGCGTACGCGTTGGGCTGCTTTGAAAACTGCTATGCGTACGCGTTGGGTTCCACCATATTATCAACGTGAATTGCTTCAAAAATTGCAGCATTTAAGACAAGGGCAAAATTTTGTAGAAGAATATTATTAGGAATTACAAACTGGCATGATTAGATGTGGTATTGTTGAGGAGAATGAAGCTATGCTTGCACGTTTTCTGGGTGGATTAAATAGAGAGATTCAGACCATTCTAGACTATGAGTATACTAATATCACTCGTTTATTCCATCTTGCTTGTAAAGCTGAACGTGAAGTGCAGGATCGACAAGCATTGGCGCGAACCAACTTTTCTGCAGGCCGACCTTCATCATGGACACCGCGTGCATCTTCTACTTCGACTGCACCAGCACCTCAATCAGGTGCTTCCTCCAGCCGTGATACAAGAAAACAGGCACAACAACCATTATCTGCCAAGAGCGCACCTGTCGGGCCTGCACAGAGTTCTTCTTCTTCCATGGCATCAACAAGGCACACAAGTGATATTATTTGTCGTCGTTGTAAGGGAGGAGGTCATTATGCGAGAGAATGCAAATCTCAGCATGTGATGATTGCTACCGAGGATGGTGGATATGAGTCCGCTAGTGACTATGATGAGGAGACTTTGGCTCTTATTACACGTGAAGACCATGGTGGAGATGATTCTGATCATGAGACGCAATACATGGCTCCTGAAGACGCTGACAGGTATGAATGTTTAGTTGCTCAACGTGTTTTGAGTGTGCAGGTCACACAAGCTGAGCAAAATCAGAGGCACAATTTGTTCCATACCAAAGGAGTTGTGAAGGAACGTTCTGTGCGCGTCATCATAGACGGAGATAGCTGCAACAACTTGGCTAGCATGGAGATGGTGGAGAAGCTTTCTCTCACCACAAGACCACATCCACATCCTTACTACATCCAATGGTTCAACAACAGCGGCAAGGTTAAGGTAACACGTACTATTCGTGTGCATTTTAGTATCTCTACATATGCTGATTATGTTGATTGTGATGTGGTACCTATGCAAGCATGTTCCTTATTACTTGGTAGACCATGGCAATTTGATAAAAATTCTGTACACCATGGTAGAAACAATTAGTATACTCTTGTTCATAAGGATAAAAATATTACTTTGCTTCCTATGACTCCTGATTCCATTTTGAAAGATGATATTAATAGAGCTAATAAAGCAAAACAGGAGAAGAATAAGAGTGAAAATCAGATTGTGGCAAAAGAATTTGAGCAACAAATGAAGCCTAATAATAAACAATCTAGTGTTGCTTCTGAAATTAAATTGAAAAGTGCATGTTTATTTGTCTCCAAATCTGATATTGATGAGCCAGATTTCAGCAAATCTGTTTGCTATGCTTTTGTGTGCAAAGAGGCATTATTTTCATTTGAGGACGTGCCTTCCTCTTTGCCTCCTGCTGTCACTAACATTTTACAGGAATCCTGCACGCTCGCCGAAGTTCCTCGCCGCCGGGATGGCCTCGTACCAATTCAGCCGCATCAGGGCATCCAAACGCCCCTGGATCTCGTCGTCCCAGTCCATCTCGACCCACTTCCTCCCTGGGTATATTTCCACCAAGTCCCTGAGACTTTTCGCATCATATTGCATTTTGTGAGGGGTGTATCTAATAATTTGTACATCATATGAAATTGTGTCATATATAAAATTTATCTACTCTTTTGGCTCTACATGATGGTGGTTGTTGCATGCTTGTAAGGATTCATCTACATGTGCTGATCTTCGTTGCTAAAGTGCATCCTGATGTTAACTGCTGAAGCTCTTAAAACTTTCAAACTTTGCTTGATGATTGCATCCAATCTATAGCTCATGTGCAGATGATTCCTTCGTGTGATTTGCACTACATCATGTACTCCTTTATGCCATGTCCTTGGTTGCCACACAAAGTTGCTGTAGAATGTCTGTTTCTTGCTCTAAAGTTGCTATCATGTTAAAACTGTCATCTTGTTAACAACATGTTACATTTTGTGAAAGTCATATTAATTAACCTATACATCATATGAATGTGTGCTATGGAGTGAGTTGGAGATTGCCATGTCTAATACATGCTCATATCATTTTTATAAATAGTAAAATATCCATGTTTGTTGTTATGTGCTTCCCAAGACAGCATCATGATGTTACTATTGCATTCCCAGATTTTCACCAAGTCTGAGGATCAGCTTAGTTCATGGTTGCATATTGTTTTGATGAATGCCACGAATATGTTGCTCCTATGATTATGCCATGTTGTACGATTTTAGATCCATGGTAATTAGTAGCATGCTATGCAATTTGATGCCATGTTCAAGCATTGTAGTGTCTTTGTTTCGTGCCTCTAACATGCCATCATTTTAACTCTCCTCACAAATATGTCATATTTTTCACTAATTCATGATATGTATCAGGATATTGCATTTATCATGGATCATAGTAAATTAACCTTAAAGATGAACTAAAGTATGTTATCTCAACTTTAAGTGCATATCAAGTTTGTGCCCATCATGTTCCTGTAGCATCGTATTTTGTTGCTCCCGAGTAGGCATCATACTGTTTTGGGCAAATTGCTATTGTGACTTCTGTTGATTGTATTCGTTGAACCGTTGCTCCGTTTTGTTCATGTCCTATATGAAACTTGCTTAGAATTGCATGTTGTTTCATCATGTCATGGTGCATCTTTTATTTGAGTGTTTGTGGTTGTTGTGCCCATCGTGGGTCCTCTCGGGCCCAGTCCGCCCGAGGCCGCCCCGCCTCCACTCCGCCGCCCGGGAGCTCGCTCCGCGCCGCTGCCCGCATCCCCGCGCCCGTGCGTGATGCCGCCCAGCCTACTTGTCGCCGGACCTCCTCGTCATGCGGCTCGCCGGCGACCACGACCCCAGGTCGGGCCTCGTCCCACTCTTTTTCCTCCTCTCTTTCCCTAACCCTCCTCTAACCTCCCTCCCTTTCCCTAGTTCGCAGGGAACCGGCCATGGCGCCGTCGTGTCAACCCACTTCATTTGGCGAGCTCCGGCGCCGCCACCCATCGGATCCGAGCATCATCCGCCGACCTGAGGTGCCCGCCGCCTAGGTCATTGCCTGACCCTGCAACCCCACAGAGGATCCACCCGATTCCGCCTCGCCCCGTCCCCTTGCGTGCTCGCCGGAGTTCCTCGCTGTCGGACTCGCCTACCCACCGGGTGGCCTCGTCCCGGTTCTGCCGCGTCCCGCCAACCAAAAGCCCTTGGATCTCGCCTTCCCAATCCATCCTATCCCACTTCGTCCCTGGGTATATTTACACCAAGTCCCTGAGACTCTTGGCGCCATATTGCATTTCGTGAGGCGTGTATCTAACAATCTGTGCATCGTATGCAATTGTGTCATATATGAATATTGATCTACTCTTTGTGCTCTACATGATGGTGGTTGTTGCATGCATGTTAGGATTCACCTACATGTGTTGATATTCATTGCAAAAGTGCATCCTGATGTTAACTGTTGAAACTGTTAAAACTTTAAAACTTTGCTTCATGATTGCATCCAATCTACAACTCATGTGCATATGATTCCTTCGTGTGTTTTGCACTACATCATCCACTCTTTCATGCCATGGCCTTTGTTGCCACGTAAAGTTTTTGTAGCATGTATCTTTCTTGCTCTCAAGTTGTTATCATGTTAAATTGTCATCATGTTAACAGCATGTTCCATTTTGTGAAATTCATATTAATTAATCTATGCATCATATGAATTTGTGCCTATGGAGTAAGTTGGAGATTGCCATGTCTACTACGTGCTCATATCATTTTCATAAATAGTAAAATTGCTACATTTGCTTTTATGTGCTTCCCAAGACAGCATCATGATGTTACTGTTTGCATTTCCAGATTTTCACTGTGTGAGAATCAGCTTAGTTCACGGTTGCATATTGTTCTAATGAATGCCATGAATCTGTTGCTCCTATGATTATGCCATGTTGTATGATTTGAGATCCATGATATGTACTAGCATGCTATGCCATTTGCTGCCATGTTCAAGCATTGTAGCGTCTTTGTTTCATGCCTCCAACATGCCATCATTTTAACTCCGCTCACATATATGTTGCGTTTTTCACCAAGTCATGATCTGTAACAGTACATTGCATTTTGCATGGATCATAGTAAATTAACCATGATGTTTATGAACCTGAACCTTAAAGATAGATTGAAGTATGCTATCTCTAACTTAAGTGCATATCAAGTTTGTGCCCATCATGTTCCTGTAGTATCATGTTTTCTTGCTCCCAAGTAGGCATCATACTATTTTGGGTAGATTGCTATTATGACTTGTGTTGATTGTTTTCGTTATCGTTGCTCCGTTTTGTTCATGTACTATATGACACTTGCTTAGAATTGCATCTAGTTTCATCATGTCATGTTCCATCTTTGAATTGATAGTTTGTGGTTGTTGTTTGCATGCATTTTGCATCAATGCAATGCTAACTTGTTTAGCTCATATCTTCTAAACCGTCAATTAAATGATCTACATATGTAAATTGATTAGAAAAATATGTAGGTCATCATTGTGCATGTTAACTTTTTGTATACCAACTTTAACCTTGTGTTTAGTTCAGAACAATATCAAATTCGAAAATTGCATATGGGGAATTTCCTGAATTGTTTTGTGTTGTTTCCAGCCTCATTTAAACTTGCTTTGATGTGGGGTTCATTATGCATCATCTTCTTGCCATGAGTAACAACATTTAACCTTGTCATGCATCATACTTGGTTGTGCATCATGCCATATTTATGCTCGTGTGTTTATTGCATTGCTTGCTTCTTTCCAGTTGTGCTTCTTCTCGATAGTTCCCGGTTTCGTTGTGATTGTGAGGATGTGTTCGACAATGTTGGATCGTCTACTTCATGGACTTGATCTTCTTCCGAGTGGGATTTCAGGCAAGATGACCATTACCTTGGATATCACTACTATCATTGTTTGCTAGTTGTCTTGATGCTATAGCTATGTCTCGCTACTACTATTTGTTTGTCAAGCCTCCCAAATTGCCATGATAAGCATCTAACCTCCACCATCCTAGCAAATTGTTGTTTGGCGATGTTACCACTTTGCTTAGCCCTTCTTATAGCATTGCTAGTTGCAGGTGCAGGTGCATGTTGTTCCATGTTGGGACATGGATATCATGGGATATCACAATATCTTTTATTTAATTAATGCATCTATATACTTGGTAAAGGGTGAAAGGCTCGGCCTTTTTCCTGGTGTTTTGTTTCACTCTTGCCACCCTAGTTTCTGTCATACCGGTGTTATGTTCCTTGATGAGTGCTCCTAACACATGTGGGGTATTATGCCCCCCTGACCATTCGCATAGGCTAAAACTCCTCCAGCAAGGCCCAATTTTGGTTTTAAAATTTCCCAACATAATAATACTGATATAATTAATTAATGCATAGGGCGTCATGAACCGAGGATTCTTAATTCAACATAATACAAGTGGCCAGTGCAGATGGTGTTGGTCCAAAATGGGCAGACTGCGGGGCCACCGTGTGGCACACTCGAGGATTGGTTTTACTCATAGTCTGACCTATCCGGTCGTGTCCTGATAACAAGATACGTTTGGCTCATGTCGGGATCATCAACATGTCGGGAGATCTTGCTGGTTTAGTCTTACCTTTGACGAGTGACTTGTCCACCGGGATTCCTTATCGTAAGCATCGTGTCATTCATGGTGTGAGGATGTTCCATCGGATGCGCGTGGTAATTTATAATGGACCATTTGGACCACCCCTACAGGTTAAATCTTTTTGGAAGCCGTGCTCGCGGTTATGTGGCGACTTGGACATTTATAACATCCGGTGGTACAGAACTTGACACTAAACTCAAATTAAAATACACCAACTGCGTGCGTAACCGTGATCATCTATTTTCGAGTGAGTTCGGGAAGAGTTCATGGTGGGGTTATGTATGAGTCGTAAGTAGTTAAGGATCACTTCTCGATCATTACTAATTTGCGTCTGTTATGTGTAGTTTACTCTTCTTACTCTTGTACTCATAAGTTAGCCACCATATAATGCTTAGTGCGTGCTGCAACCTCACCACTTATCCATTCCATACCCATTAAGCTTTGTTAGTCTTAATACCCATGGTAATGGGATTGCTGAGTCCTCGTGGCTCACAGATTGCTACAATAACAGGTGCAGGTATAGGTAATGCGATGATATGACGTGAGAGGATGCTTGTTTGTTTTGGAGTTCTTCTTCTGATTCTTCTTCGGTCGAGGGATAGGTACCTGGTCGGCAGCCTGGGCTAGCAGGGTGGATGTCATTCATGGTTTTAATTTGATTTCATCTGTAGTCGCATTCTACTCTTTTGTATGATGTTTGATATGTATTGATGTATTCATGTGGCGATTGTATGACTTTATCTGTATCCCCAAATGTGTTGTACATGGTGCAATGTAATGATATCCACCTTGTAAAGCGTCTTCAATATGCGCTTCTATCCTTGGTGGGACCTCCGAGTTCCTCAAGGATAGGATCACATATTGGGCGTGACACACACACATCAACTGAAATGAGTAGATAAACTTAAAGTCCATGAGTGGCGCGCCAAAGCGTGCCCCGCACTTCTAGTCTTCTCTCATACTACAATATATCTATTTGTTCACCTAAAAAGTGGCCTATTTGTGAGTTTTTGAACTTCACTCCTACTACATGGTAATTCAGTTGGATCATCAACCAACGATGACACACCAAATGATTAGCAAGCACATGTAGGCGCGAACATTCACATGCGTGTATGTATAAAGCCACGGAATCGATCGTGTAGGTAGATGGGGACACAGCAAGTACTCGATCAAAACCTAGCACTGCTCATGCAAGCACAAAAGCGAAACACCACACATGCAATGATGGATCCATGGCTGGACGGATGGATGCGAAGCTTCACTTGATGCCCAATCAGTTTCTCACGCATTATTATCATCACCAGTTCACCATGTGCACGTGTGTGTATGTTAGGGCAACTCCAGCGCACGGTCTTAAATGGTCCGGTCGTGTCCGTTCGGAGCTAAACAAATAGAAAACGTGACCCAATGCGTGGGAGGATTCGAACCAATATCCATTTTCGGTCCGCTTTCGATCCATTCCCGGCCCAACTTTGGGTCGCGTTTGTGTCGAAATGGACACGCACGGACGGGCGCGACGCGTGCCCGTGTCCTCCCTTGGACCGCTCATCGGGGACAAATGCACTCCTTTTTCTATTCCCCCCACTCCTCTCCCGTCCCTAGCCACCACCGCTTCCATTTTTCTCGGTCGCGTCGCTGTCCAGCGCGGCCGCGCGCTCGCCCCCTACCATTGTCGAAGCCCCCGTTTTCTTGACACCCCGAGTTGTCCAACCCCTGGTCGTCTAATTTAAGCGCATCCGGTTGCCAGATTTGGAGCAGATCCAGCTGGATTTGAGCGTGATACGGCTGCCGGAGGCCGCGCCATGCCATGGACTGCCCGAGTACCGGACCGCACAGCCCCGGCAATGCCCCCAGGCCGCATGCAGATATTGACTCCGCCTCTAGCCGCTCGGATCTACCCCGTTGCCGATTCACCGACAAATACACCAGCAATCGTTGTCTGGGCTCAGTGCTAGCCCAAAGGCTCGTCGGCACACCGTTGTCGCTCATAAAGTGCGACGACTATGTGGAAGGTCACGCGCCATGTGTCTACAATGCCGGAACATGTCGGATGAGTGTTTTTCAAGTGCAAAAACAATGTGGTATGTGCTAGTTTAACTTCGGTTGTGCTCCCGGATTCGATGCATTTTGGATAGCTCTTTGCTTATACTAAAAAATGTGTAGTATGGATGCAACTTTTGGTATTGGGGAGAAGAATACATCAATCTATTTATAGAACAAAATTTGATAGATGTCTGTGCACTTCATGCTAGAATAGAGGCTAGAGTGTTGAATATATGAGCAAATTATTATGAGATTTAATCCGAATAAGCACTAAATAAATCATGACAGCAATAACAAAGACTAAACTAATCGTGCAGACTAGCATAGTAGATGAACAGATCAAATCTAGGGCACAGACTAGTTACATGAATTCTACGACGATCTCCAATAGGAAGGACAGAATCACATACGGTGCAATGGGAGCGGCACCGTTGGCGTTGATGTTGTCGCCCATGTCGTCGAGGAAGAGGTTTCCATGGTCGGGGAAGAAGTTGTCGTTGGTGAAGTCATCAGTGCTAGCAGTCGCGCGAGTGTGCTCCCCAAAAACCTGATCGCCCCTCTCCCGTACAGGATCATGAGATGCGGGGTTTCGAAGGCCTGATGTCCCTTCTTGCGGTGCACGCCGAAAGGAGGGATGGAGAAGACTTGTGTGGTGGTGCAATGATCTAGAACGGTGGTGCGAAACCATACGATATGACGGCGGCTAGGGTAGACGTCTGCCTAACTATATAATGCGGGTCGGTTAGGTCATGGAGAAAACCCCACGTCCAAGTAACAGCCCCACAATCCAAAAGAATCAAAAACGGTTGAGTAGTTAACGCGCCCATTAATTATTAATTATTGACTTCATAATTTTTCCTGAGCAGCAAAAATATAGACAACGTGCACAGCTCCGTCCTCGGCTTGGCTCATTCCCGCAACCCGCTGCACGTCGTGACGAGGCGTGGCGTGGCGAGGGGGGCGAGGAGGAGGAGCGCGCGTGTAGGTCTCCTCTTCTCATGCTCATACAAGTGGTAGAAGAACTCACCTTATAAAGAGGTGCAAGTCTCACTCAACTTCCGGGGTGGGACTAAACTTTAGTCCCACTGACACCACTCACATGTGTGCATGAATGGGCCAAGAGAATTTCATAATTTTAGTTGGGCTTTGGGCCAAAGGCCTACTAGCAAATTCCAACAATCCCCCACAAAGTCTCATTGGCACATCTCACCATTTAGTTCCAAAACATTTTTTATATACATGTGCTTAGTGGAGACTGTGAAGTTGAACTTCCTCTTAGAGTTTATGCTACACTAGATCACAACTTGAATAGTGGACTATGCCTTGAACTACAAGTTTCTGCAAGACTAGTTTCACACAAACTCTTGACCGATACTGGGCTGCCATAAGGCTTCCCCGCAGGTGGAGCGTATATGTCATACTCCAGGGCCTTTCATGAATTTATTAGAGAACACCCAATTCTCACATACTGCGACGTTAACAGTCAAATTCATATAGGTGTGTTCCTCAGGAGATGCTCTGCAGGACAACATCTCTGCTTACTCAAACAAGCCACTTGGAACACATTAAGATAAATATCAACCTGCCATGCAGATCAGGAGAGTATTGCATCTTCACGAAGTGGGATAATTAAAATAGGGATACTCTCCTCTCAGCTGACCAACAACTTGTCTCCCACTTCTATTTCACGGGATCGCTGATCACATAGAGTGGGTTACCACTATGGTCAACTCATGCGATGGGTCTCAAACCCATCTCCATCGATGCATTATCTATTACATTACGTGATAGACCCTTTGTGAAGGGATCTGTCAAGTTTTTCGACGTTTGGATATAATCCAACATAATAACTCCAAAGTTCCTCAATTTTCTGACAGATTTTAGTCTCCTCTTCACATGCCTTGAGGACTTCATATTCTCCTTAGAACTGTTTATCTTGACGATTACAGTTTGATTACCACAGTTCACCAGGATAGAGGGTATTGGTTTTTGAACCATAGGTAAGTCCATAAAGAGCTCACGAAGCCACTCTGCTTCAACAATGGGAGTGTCTAATGCTGTGAGTTCTGCTTCCATAGTTGACCTCGTTAAGATGGTCTACTTGCAAGACTTCCAGAAATAGCACAACCACCAAGTGTAAAAACATAACCACTTGTGCCCTTAATCTCATCAGCATCAGATATCCAGTTTGAGTCACTATAACCCTCCAGTACCATTGGATACACGGTGTAGTGAATCCCATAGCTCGTAGTGCCTTTCAAGTAGAACATAACTCTCTCAAGTGCACGCCAATGATCATCTCCTGGTTTTGACACAAACCGACTCAGCTTGCTCACAGCGAAAGAGATGTCAGGCCTCGTGGCACTCGCCAAATACATAAACGAGCCAATAATCTGAGAATACCTTAGTTGATCTCTAGCAATCCATCGATTCTTTCGAAGCAACACACTAGCATTATATGGAGTTGGAGAAGGCGTGCAGTCGATATACCCCAAAACGACTCAAGATCTTTTCCACATAGTGAGACTGAAGCAGTGTGATCCCACCATTCTCATCTCTCAACAGCTTGATGTTTAAGATAACATCAGCTACTCCTAGATCCTTCATCTCAAAACAGTGAGATAAGAAATCCTTAACCTCCTTGATTAGATCAAGTTTTGTTCCAAAGATCAGTATGACATCGACATACAGACAAAGAATAACTCATTCGCCCCCACCATGGCGATAGTACACACACTTGTCACCATCGTTTACTACAAAGCCTGCAGCAGTTAACATTCTTTTGAACTTCTCATGCCACTCCTTAGGAGCTTGTTTAAGGCCATATAAAGACTTTAATAACTTGCACACCTTTCCTTCCTGACCAGGTACTACAAAACCATCTAGCTGATCCATGTAAATTTCCTCCTTCAACTCTCCATTGAGGAAAGCCATCTTAATGTCCATTTGATGAAAGAGAAGACCGTGTGAGGCAGCCAGTGATAGTAGCACCCAAATAGTGGTCAGTCTAGCCATGGGTGAGTAAGTATCAAAGTAATCATCACCTTGTTTTTGGGTATAACCATTGGCCACAAGCCGTGCCTTGTACTTTTCAATCGTACCATCAGGTCTAAGCTTTTTCTTGAACAACCACTTACATCCTACAGGTTTAGACCCATAAGGACGATCGGTGATTTCCTAGGTTCCGTTAGCTAAGATGGAATCCATCTCGCTGCGGACAGCTACCTTCCAGTAGTCAGCATCAGAAGATGCATAGGCTTCTGAAACAGTCATGGGTGTGTCATCCATGAGGTACACAATGAAATCATCACCAAAGGACTTTGCGGTCCTCCGTCTCTTACTCCTTATAAAAGTTTCATTGTCATCCTTAACAGGATTCTCAACATGTTCCATCGCAATGGTTGGTTCAGGAATTACAGCAAAATCCTGACTAGATGGGGTAGGTATCTCTTGATTTGATGAACTCGACATATCCTTCATGGGAAATATGTGATCAAAGAAAGTTGCATCATTCGACTCCATAATAGTATCAACATGCATGTCGGATACCTCATATTTTATTATCAAAAATCTATAGCCAATGCTATGAAAAGCATAGCCTAGAAGAACACAATCCACGGTTTTTGGTCCAAGCTTGCGCTTCTTGGGAATTGGTATATTGACTTTCGCCAAACAACCCCAAGTACATAGGTAGGAGAGTTTCAATCTTTTCCTTTCCCATTCCTCAAAAGGAGTCATGGTCTTATGCTTTGTGGGAACTTGGTTTAAGACATGACATGCAGTCATTAGCGCCTCCCCCACCATGCCTTGGAGAGACCCGATGTGTCTAACATGGTGTTAACCATATCAGTTAGAGTTTAGTTCTTTCTTTCGACTACCCCACTTGACTAAGGTGAGTAGGGAGGCCTCCTCTCACGGATTATACCATGTTCCACACAAAACAAATCAAATTCATTGGAAAAATACTCTCCATGATCAGACCTAAGCCGTTTAATTTTTCGATCAAGTTGGTTCTCTGCTTCAGCTTTATAGTTTTTGAAGAAATTTAAAGCCTCATCTTTTGATTTCAGAAGATACACATATCAATATCTAGTGGAGTCATCAATCAATGTCATGAAGTATTTATTTCCACCTTTTGTCAACACGCCATTCATCTCACAAAGATCAGAATGTATAAGCTCTAGTGATGCCAAATCTCTTGCCTCTGTAGTCTTATGGGACTTGCGAGGTTGCTTAGCTTGCACACACACTTGGCACTTGGAGCCCTTGACAATGGTCAATTTTGGAATTAAACTCATATTGGCTAGCCACGTCATGCAACCAAAGTTAATGTGACAAAGTCGTCAATGCCAAATAGTAGACTCATTATCGTGGCAAACATTATTGATAACTTTAGTGCAAATATGTGACAAAGATAGTTGGAACAAGCCTCCGCACTCATAGCCTTTTCCAACAAATTCTCCACACTTGGAAATTACAACTTTATTGGACTCAAAAACCAACTTAAAACCATCTCAACATAAACGGGAACCGCTGACGAGATTCTTATTGATGGACGGCACATGATGAACGTTCTTCAGACGCACGGTCTTCCCCGAAGTAAACTTCAGATCAACCGTACCGACACCTCGAACAATGGCATGTGACCCATTCCCTATCAGCATGGGAGAAGTCCCTATGGCCTGGTAAGAAGAAAACATGGAGGCGTCAGCACAAACATGTACATTGGCACCGGTGTCAATTAACCAGTCAGGAGACTGAAACACTGAAAGGATGGTAGGAAGAATACCGTACCCAGATTCCTTCATATCAGTATCACCAATGACAACATTAGCGGACTTGCCGCTCTTCTCATGTTCGCGCTCCTCAAAGCGGTTAGGACATTTTGGAGCCCAGTGATTATGGTCGCCACAGACATGGCAAAGTCCCTTCCCCTTCTTACGAGAATTCTTCTTGAAGTTGGTAGAATGTGACGGCTTGTTCTTTGCATCAAACTTGCCTTTGCCCTGAGTTTTGTTCTTTTTATTTTGAACTTGTTTGGTTGGAAGTTCTTCTTCTGTACCATGTGGGCACTAGAAGCTCCCACAGCAACTCGAGCACGTGTGTCCTTTGCTCTCGCCTTCTCTTCAACATCAAGAGTACCAATGAGATCCGAAACGGAAAACTCTTGTCTTGTGTTTCAGGGAAGTAGCACAATTGTTCCACGAAGGTGGAAGCTTGGCAATGATGCCTCCGGCAACAAATTTGTCCGGCAACACACACTTGAAGTACTCAAGTTCTTTTGCAAGCGATTGTATCTCATGAGCCTGCTGGACAACAGAGCACTCATCGGTCATCTTGTAGTCATAGAATTGCTCCATGACGTACAACTTGCCGCCAGCGTCCGAGGCCCCAAACTTGGCCTCGACCGCAGCCCACATGTCCTTGCCGTTGTCAAACAACATATACGAATCGACAATGGAATTGTCCAGAACACTCGGAAGTGCCCCTTTAAAGAGGGTATCCATCTTCTCAAAAGCTTCCTCTTGTGCTGGATTAAGATCACCTTCGGGCTTGCCCTTGGTGGCGTCATAGCAGTACATGGTCTAGAACCAGTAAATTGCTCTCGTGCGCCACCTCTTATATTGCATCCCCTTAAAGGTAGGTGCTTCAGATGCGCAGCAAAACCACTCGAAGTAAATTGCCTATAATCAGGTTTTTGTATTGTTGAATATATGAGCAAATTACTACGAGATTTGATCCAAATAAACACTAAATAAATCATGACATCAATAACAGAGACTAAACTAATCATGCAGACTAGCATAGTAGATGAACAGATCAAATCTGGTGCACAGACTACAAATAAGAATTCTACGAAAAACTCGAACAGGAAGGACAGAATCACATACGATGCAACGGGAGCGGCACCGGTAGCCTTGATGTTGTCGCCCATGTCGTCGAGGAAGAGGTTGCCGAGGTCGGGGAAGAAGTTGTCGTTGGCGAAGTCGTCGCTACAAGCAGTCGCGCGAGTGCGCTCCCCAAAAACCCGATTGCCCCTCTCCCGTACAGGATCATGAGAGGCGGGCTTCCGGAGGCCTACTATCCGTTCTTACGATGCACGCCGAAAGGAGGGATGGAGAAGACTTGCGTCGCAGCGCAATGATCTGGAACGGTGGTGTGAAACCATACGATACGGCGGCGGATAGGGTAGACGTCTGCCTGACTATATAATGCGGGTCGGTTAGGTCGCGGAGAAAACCCCACGTCCAAGTAATAGCCCCACGATCCAAAAGAATCGGATTAACATGTCCATTAATTATTAATTAATGACTTATTAATTTTTCTCGAGCAGTAAAAATATAGACAACGTGCATAGCTCTGTCCTCGGCTCGGCTCATTCTCGCAATCCGCAGCGCGTCATAACGAGGCGAGCGAGGAGGAGGAGCGCGCGTGTAGGTCTCCTCCTCTCATGCTCATGCAAGTGGTAGAAGAGCTCACCTTATAAAGAGGTGCAAGTCTCACTCAACTTCCGGGTGGAACTAAACTTTAGTCTCACTCATACCACTCACATATGTGCATGAGTGGGACAAGAGAATTTCAAAATTTTAGTTGGACTTTGGACCAAAGGCCTACTAGCAAATTCCAACATAGAGATGAGACTAGATGCGAAGAAGCAATGTCTACTTCTTTAAACTCGAAGAAGAAAGAAGTATGCAAGATCCAGAATCTGCAGATCAACAATGAAGACACCGAGAAGATACTAATCCAACTACTGGGAGCAGTAACAAAAATTGGATATCTTCTAAAATGTCTTTTTGTCGTTTTTGTTTCTTGGCCTTACTATTCTCGTCAAGATTTGGTGAATGTACTCTAATGTATCAAAAAATCATTGATGAAGTATATAAGAAATTAGGCGAAAAAAGGTACGCGGACAAGATGTGCCACGCATTGGGCGCACAACCGGCGCATCGAAATATCCAAATAGACACCGCCCCATTGTCACCCCAAATGGACGAAATCCGGACAAAACGAACGTCCGTTTGGGATTTTCCCCTGTCTCATCTGGGTTGCGTTGCGGCCACAATATTTCTCTCTTTCTCTTCAGATTTCATTTTGAAGAAACTCCTCTGCAGATTTCTCACTTCTCTCATACACTACACACTAGTATCATATACATTTTTTGAAACTGAACTAGTATCATATGCATTTAGAGACATTAAAACTGAGCACTTCTCCATCCCTCTCAGGCGATCAGGCTTTTGAGACATCAGATCTCGCCCTCTAGAAATTCTTGACCGTGAGATGCACTTCTGATCCCGCATGGGTGGAGCGAGCTGGATTGGGCTGCTGCTCCCATAACAAAATCTGACGTTTCTTGTTAATATGGCCTGCTTAGCATTGGGCTGTGCTGACTTGGGCTTGCTGGGTTCTACCTCTCTACGGAATCGGTCGCTCCTCCCCGACTTCGGTCCTCTCTCATGGCGGCAAATCATGTGTTGGTGCCTCGATGGGTCCAGGGCGGGGAGGGCGCCACGCGGTGGTCTGACATTCATGGGATGGGGGCAACGAACCATCCCTTCAGTTGAGTGCAGAGTTTGCGGAAATAAATCACCATTGCTAATAGCCTTTAATGGCGATCGAAGTGCGCCACTCGCGGATGCCAATAATTGCATGCCGGTTACCATGCCGCTCAGTGCTCCACACGTGTACATATACTGTCGCATTGTTCCTTCCCCACCCCTTCTTCATTTCGACAGTGGCGTCTCGGGCAGCCATAGTTGAGCCCCTCTTTCTCAATGGAATTCATGATTCATTATTGCTGATGTTGTTATTTCTTCTCCCAGCTTGATGCATCTACTCTAGGTCGGTGGATTCGACATGGGCAGCTTAGTTTCCCTCTCCCTTGCTGCAGATTCCCCTTCTTCCTACCTTCCCTCTTTTGCACAATTAGTTATGGGTTCGTACTTCTTAGCGCTGATCTCTTTCTCTTCCAATTTGATTCAAGTGGTGTTAATGGTTGGGTTGGCAACTGGTTACTCACTTGGCTGAAGGTATCCTCATGCTGTTGATTTCCATTGCCTAACGGCCAAGTTCGTATATGTGTAAATCTGTGTATATGTGTCTATTATTCCTAAAATATCATTGTATTTTCTATGCATATTATTTACAGAAATAATTCCACTGCCTATGGACGCGACAATTGGCAGCACTGTTGAACGGAGGAGACATCTCAAGTTCGTTGTCTACAACGGTCCAATCCTGCGATGCATGCTTTTTTATTTGGAGTTGGAGTTACAAGAGGTGCTGATTTATTATTTTCGATCCGGGTTCACTTTTCTTTGTAAGGCTTTTTTTAGCAGCAGTGACGTTCACTTTTCTTTGTAGGGTTCACTTTTCTTTGTAAGGCTTTTTTTAGCAGCAGTGACGTTCACTTTTCTTTGTAAGGCTTCATCTCATAGGGGGTGTCATGAAGGCGTGAGGCAAGACTGACGTTTCCCTCCTGTTGTGATGACGTGAGGTGGTGGTAATGGCTCGATGAAGCAAAAAATGCTCAAGAAACCGTGGTGCGCTACTTTGCCCAATCTTTAATCTCCCTCACTAAATATTCTCTGGCTTCGTCTCATAGAGGATGTCGTAAGTTAGAAACAAATATTTTCTCTCTTACACGTGCCCTGTTCCCTTAACTCTCTTGCTGCACAGGTGGATTCCGTAAGTTTAACTGGGGCTGTCTACTAAACACATCACTTCAATAAGTTGCTTATCTGACTATTACATAGCTATACGAGTTTGCCTCTTCCTATAAGCACCTTTTTAATTTCTGCTGGGTACGTATAGAGTAGTAGAGAAAATGAATAAACTCTAGAATCGCCACTGCCTGGTGGCTGGTGTCCTATAAGTATGAATGATAAATCATTGTCATTTCGATATTTCCTACATTTCATTTTTTATACACTAAATTTCTGTATATACCTTGTCTTAACTTGTACATTCGGATGAGTTTCATCTAATGATGTCAGACTACTTCCGTGAGTATGAATGATAAATCATTGTCATTTTGATATTTCGTACATTTTGTTTTTGTACTTTCGGATGAATTTCATGTCAAGATGTCAGACTACTTCCGTGACAATATTGTTTCACTTGTTCTTGCTTAAATATGCTTCCCACATAACCAGACTTGTCATCTTTTGGTTTGTTTTTTAGACGTGTGTAGTTAAGCTATCTGCTTCCAAAAACCATCAGGAAGTCCAAATAATAACACCTTTGACACAATGTGTGGAGGTAATGAAAGAACTATACGTTCAGATCTTTGTGGAAAACATTATAAACTACTATAAGATAATGCATTGCATCTTTGTAAATAACACTTCAGTGGGGATGATATGTTATTATTATTCCGGAAATGAAGACCCTATATTCTTATCATGATTGGGGCGGAGCTTCCGGTAGGGCGAGGTTGGGCGCCCGCCCTATCTTTTGATTCGCTGGATTTTTTTACGTATAGGTTATGTATAATATACGTATATGCGCACAGCGCTTGCTCGGATCGTTGTGTTTTTGGGCCATGAGCAGCCAGCTTGTTTGGGCTGTGAGCAGCCAACTTGTTTGGGCCGTCAGCAGCGATCCTGTCCGCACGCACAAAGACATCCAGTTCGTCCATGCCACCATGCGCACGAGCATGACACGAACCCCAGCAGCACTTAGCGGCACGCAGCGAGCAGGTATGGAGCGGCGACGGTCAGCGCCCATAGGACACAGTTCGCGATTCACACCCTAGTGCTAGTGGCTAGCCTACAGGACACAACAGTTCTTGTTTATTACAGTATCTTTCAGATCACATAAAATTATTTGCATGCGTTGTTAATATGTATGGTCTACTTTTGATTTTGCATCGATTTTTCTTGTGCTTTAGGTGTTTGCCCCACCTTAATTTTTTTCCCTCCGCCACTGGGTTAAAATACTATTTGGTAGATACTTCTAATCTAGATTTATATGGTTACTTTGATACTAACATCTACTCCCTCCGTCCCAAATTACTCGTCGCGAAAATGGATGTGCCTAGAACTAAAATACATCTAAATACATCCATACCTGCGACAAGTAATTCGGAACGGAGAAAGTATTTTTTATCTTCATGTTGATATATATACAAAATTCCTAGCATTCCATCATGATAATGAATGGGCGCAGCAATGCGCGCCATCAATGATTTAGTGATACTTATTACTATATAGTACTCCCCGCTACGATCAGCCTAAGAGCAACTCCAACGTGCTGACCCAAACAGACAGTGGATTTGTCTGATTTTTGTCCGTTTGGATCGGCTCGGCCGACAACAACGTCCGCTTTCACGTTTGGGTCGGTGCATGCGCCCAACGTTGGCTCGACCCATTTTGAGGATGCGTGAAAAAAATAGAATACAAACATTTTGAAAATAAAAACAAACATTAATTAAACATTAAAGCAGGCCACGAAGGCTGGCGATAATCCACGCCTCCACATCTAACATAAAAATAGCTAACTAAGAGGCAGTGCGTTGCCCTAGGCATCCTCGTCGTCGTCGTCGGGGCCGGTGAGGTCGATGAGCGTCGGCGTAGGGCCGGCTCAGGGGAACACCGTGTTCCAGACGACGTTGATGTCGGGCACGGCTATGCCGCCCGCTTCCTTGGCCTGGCGCGCCTCCTCTCGGCCTCACGCTACTCCTCCTCGGCGTCGCACTCGAGCATCTCGAGGTATTCACCGTGGCGGCGCTCCTCGGCTAGCCGTCGCTGGCACCATTGTTCGAGGTACGCCGCCTCCTACGTCGGTGTCAGCCCCTTCCAGACCGGCGGAGTGCTGACCCACTCGCCCGGTCCATGAGTAGCGCTCGATGGGGGTCGGCTCCGGCTCCGGCTCCGGCTCGGTCTTGACGGGGGAAGGCGAGGCCACCGGCGGCACAAGCGGTCGCCCGCCGCGGAGAGGGCCATGGCCTCCGCCATGGCTGCCTGGTGCGCCTCCTTCTCCTCCCCGCGACGCTCCACCTCCTCGCTCTCCCGGAGGACGGCCGCCTGGTAGGCGGCCTCCGCCTCCTGGTCCTCGTCGCGGACGACGAGGGCGGGCTGCGGCGACCTGCGGATGCCGCGTCGCCTGACCTCCTCGTGCTCGAAGGCAAACCAACGAGCCTAGTTGGGCGAGTCAAAGGCGTACGTGGTGTTGCTGCGCTGCTCCGGATTCAGCTGCGCCCACCGATGCCACACCTCCTCCGCGTGCGCCCTAGCCGACCGCGATGCCACCAGCACTGGGATCCTCTCCGGATCCAGATGCCAGTCGTGCGGCAGGGTGATGACGGGGTACGGGAGAGGCACGCGGTGTTGCCAGTGCCACTCCAATCGGTGCACTTGCACGTTGACACACTGCCTTGGCCGGCGGAGGTGGGGGAGCTTAGGGGGAAAAGGGATGGCGGGGGCCTTGCCCTTGGCTTTGCTGCTACTAACGCCGGAGAAGATCCCCATCTGGCTTGACTAGGGTGGCTAGGGTTGCCGCCGACAGGGGAGCGAGATGGGGACGGGGAGCTTTCTGGAAGCGGATGAGGACCCCCCCCCTCCCCCCTGTTGGCTTAAAAAAGGACGACCGTCATCGCTGAACGTGGGCCCGAGGTGGGCGGTCGTCATAAATTAAGCTGACCAAATTGGCCGCTAGGTGGTTGGACGACCGTCGGGTGGGGACACGACGGACACCGAGAAGGCGCGTGCCGCTTCGCGTCCGCGCCGACGCGTTTGGGCCGTAAATGCGTCGACGGGATGCGAAGCGGACGTGATTTGGGTTTGGATCGGCGCATTGGGTCTCCACTATTGTTCGTACCGACCCAAACAGACGCAGGCGGACGAAATGGGTCGCCTAATACCCGATATCTTGCTATCCCCAAGTGGGTCCGACGTGGGCCATTAATGTCGTCGTATTACACCACGTATTGATCAATTATGTGGGCCATTTATGCCTTTGTATTACACCACGTACTGATCTTGCATTCTTAAGAAGTTGATCCCCACTACTAGCAATTCTCTACATGCACACTATCCACATCATCATGATGCCACATCAGCATTCAGTTTTCAATCGGCCAATCAGTCTCGGTCTGTTTCCCTAGGCGTATCCACCTCATCGGTCCATCCAAATCAGCAACTCCACATGCATGTAGATCAACAACTCTCCACATGCACCACGACATGCGTTTTGTTTCCAGCCGTAAACACCAATCAACTAATCTCTAACATGCAGCCTTCAATGTGAGCAAGTCAATATTTTTTGTTTGCCTCTTCGTCGGATGGTTCCTTCCATCTACCATCCACCAATAAAACTCCACCATATCTTCCTGATTCTTCACCTTCCTTCTTTATTCGTGACACTCTTCATATTGCGGTGCCGCTGGTCAAGCCTTCTCTGGTTGCCTTCACCAAAAATCTGCAGGCTTGAAGCGCAATTGGGCTTCCACATGCATTCCCCATGCTACTGTAGAGAATCTTCATACAGATCACAAACGGATAGAGTGCACTGATGCCCATCTACCAGAGAAATAGGTTGGATGGCAATCAGTTCTGCAGACGTAGCAGCGGGGCTCGGCGCCATGAGCCGGAGACATCGATCGTCGACTGAACTCGCTAGAGCAGCGAAGGTAAGCTTGAAAATCAATCAAGTTCTTTATCCAAAAATTAGACTCGAAACCAGCAAATCATAGTTCAGATTAGTTTTGTATTGATTTGTTTGGTGATTTGGTTTATCTGATCAGACCATACAGATGATGTAATATTAGCAAAGCTCTACTATCATATAACGCACAAATCGGGAGGGATGTCCAACTGCACTGTACCGCGGGGGCATTAGAGGGAGGCCACGGTCGCACGCACAATCGTCAAGGACGTGCACTGCTGCTCTCAGGTCTGCGGGAACATCAATTTATGATGGAAAGGTCGTCGTTGCCTCGAGCGTTGCCTAAGCCTCCATCGATGCCTTATGTTTGCCAGTCCTAATGGCTGAATCTGACTTATGTGGCTCGGGTGAACACCGCGATGTCCTAGCCACGCTGCACATGCGGCAGCCTGGGGAGGAGTCCGCACATGACGGTAGTGACAGGTATCTCCTCTTGCCGCTGTTTGACCTGGGTCGATCCTATGTTGCGCGATCCAAAGTCGCGGGTCTGTGGGTCTCATCTTAATTGGAGTAGTAGCATGGAGACCATCATGATGAGACGTGATCAGATGAGCATTTCTAATGGCCTCGCTAACAAGTAAGGATCCGTTGATTTTACTTTACTTTTTTGATCCCATCCGCAGTTTCTCTGACATAACACAGCTTCACTACCGCTGATATACTAACACAGCTTCACCGTCGCAGATGCTTCTATCATCATCCAAACAGGTAGATGTCCCGTACACCCCGTTGGAGCTCCCTCAGTGTGCTTACCTCTCCCCTGATGGCTTAGTGTTTTTCTCTCGAGATCGAGTTCGTAAAAAGCATTATTTCATCAACTCACTTGATCACCAAGCAACTTCATTTGAGGAGATGTCGTGAAAAAACTCTTGTTGAAGGAGATGTTTACCGAATAGTCTCTTTGTTAATCCTTTCGTGCAGGTCAGCAAACAATTATCAATTTTTTTCTTATTTTCTTTCTTGATGTGCATCTCTCACATATGAGCTGATTGGTACAAAACGTCCCGCTGCAACGCGCGGGGAATCAACTAGTTATGTATATATAGCAAGACCGATTATGTAATGTTCTTGTTTTAAATATTCCTTGATCACGAGGTTGTGCGTCATCGTCCAGATTTCAGGGGCAGTTACCGGCAGGTTCCAAAAATCCGCGTCCAAGTTCGGTTTTTTTACCGATGAAAGGGAACTCTTTGACCAAGTTTTTTGGCCCACTCTTAAACTGACCGTATTTCAGGTTGTTTTTAGAATAGATCGTATTTCAGGTAGGCCTCAAGATTTTTTTAGGGGAAAAGCCAAGTTTTATTCAGCAAAAGCCACATGGTGTGGGATACAATTCAGGTTATGGGATTGGCCAAACCAAACGTGGCATCCCGAACCCAATGAAAGTGCCAACTTGGCTAACCTGTGTACTTCAAGATTGAAAGCATGACCTTCAAACTGAAAACTACAATGAAATAAACTTGCTCTAGTGGTGATCTCACTAACTATAGCTCCGTAGGTCCCTCTACCTTTGCCTTTGATGTCAGCAACAACTTGTTTTGAGTCCGATGAGACGATGAAGTTTTATATGTGTAGGTCCTCCACTAGTTCCAGCGCCTCCCGACACACAATTGCTTCCATCACAATTGCTTCCATCGTGGTTGGGTCGTCAACTCCGCCGATGACAAGGGCAGAGCTCCCCAAGAAAGTGCCATTTGTATTTCTGCATACTGCTGCCGCGGCTCCTCCGCGCCCTGTCCTGATTCCCGCATCGATGTGGATCTTCGCATGTCCCTGTGGTGGTGCTTTGGGTCGTCGATCAGAAACAGTCTGAGCTTCGCCCCCAGCTCGGTTCAGGACTGGTTCGCCCTCTTGTACCATCTCCAGCTCAAGAATAAACCTGGCAATGAATGAATTAGTAGCTTGAGGGCTTTCAAACACTCCCTCGTGGATCTCCTTTCGCCGTGTTGACCAAATTGCCCACAATGCTACCGTGATCTTAATGAACGTTGTACGTGAGCATGATTCCATGAGAGTGAAGAGCCAGTTTTTTGCATCTGGTTTGGAAGTTGCAACCAACATCTGAGCTAGCTCCTCATCTTCCAGTGCCCAAGTGCACCGTGCCACCGTGCACTCAATGAGAGAATGACGACACGAGTCAAGAGATCCACAGAAACCACATGCACTACTATCTGTCATATGTCTATGCGATCAAACATCATTTGTCGGTATTGATTGGTTCGCTAGACGCCATAAGAAGTGCTTGACTTCGCATGGTACCTTCGTTTTCCATAGCATCTTCCAGCATCCTTCCTCCTTTGACATTGTAGATGATCTGGATGAGCCTTCCAGCCATGCTTCTCTCCTCTGGCGGGTTGCCACCAGCATTCTGTAAGCTGATTTTACTGAAAACACTCCGTTCTTCTCATAGCTCCAACTCCAGAAATCCTCAACATTCCTGGTACAGAGTGGTACCCCTCGGATAACGCTCACATCCATGGGCATAAATACTTCCTCAACTCTTTGTCTATTCCAGCAGGTCGAAGTATGATCAATCAATTCCGAGACATAAGTTAGGGGGTTCGCCACCCTACAGCCATAAGGTTGCATCATTTCATCTCTAGGTAGCCATCTATCATCCCAAATTCTTGTTGATGCACCATTTCCAATCCTTCGTATCAGCCCCTGTTTAAGAGTATCCCTGCCTTCTATTATTGCTCTCCATATTTGGCTTGGATGCCCTCCAAGGGGGCGCTTCCAGAATAGATGAATTGGGGTAATAAATACTCTTGAGAAGCCGAGCGCTAAGAGACTGTTCATTCTGCAGTAGCCGCCATGCCTGCTTGGCCAACATTGCCATGTTGAACCTCGAAGTCTTTGAAGCCCAAGCCACCCATACCTTTCGGTTGCATCATAGACTTCCATGAGACCCAGTGAGGCTTGTGTTTCCCATCTTTATAACCCCACCAGTACTTCCTTATGAGCATGTTCAAATGTTCACACAATCCTCTCGGGAGCTTGAAGCAGGACATGGAATATACTGGCACTGCTTGTGCAACGGCTTTGACTAGAACCTCCTTGCCCGCTGATGACATAGTGTTTGCTATCCATCCCTGAATTTTGCTCCACAAGCGGTCCTTGAGGTACTTAAAAGCCCCATTCTTCGAGCCCCCTATATCTAATGGCATTCCCAAGTACTTTTCATTCAATGTTTCATTTGGCACATTGAGTAAATCTTTAATATCCTATCTAACAACATCTGGCACTCCCTTACTAAAAAAGATGGAAGATTTCCCATAGTTGATACGATGCCCGGTTGCTTGACAATAAATATCCAGGACTAGGTTCACCTCATTAGCACCCATACTGTTTGCCTTGAAGAACAGCAGGCTGTCATCAGCAAATAAAAGATGGTTTACTGGTGGTGCAGATTGTGCCACTTGTATCCCATGCAAATTGGTGACTCCCTTCTTGATTTTAACAGGCACGACAGGCCCTCTACTGCTATCAAGAACAAGTACGGGGATATTGGGTCCCCTCGTCTAATTCGACGTGAAGGTTTGAACTCTTCCAGCTTTCAACCATTAAAAAAACAGAGAAATTAACAGTGGTCACCAAGCCCATGAAAATGCTTACCCATCTCTCTGAAAACCCCAGTTTTAGCATTATTGCTTTTAAATATGCACATTCCACTCTTTCATAGACCTTCATCATATCTAGTTTGAGAGCACAAGATTGATGTTTTTTTGATTTGTTCCTCTTCATAAAATCCAGACATTCATACACTGTTATGATATTATCTGTAATTAACCTTCCTGGCACGAAGGCTGATTGCTCCTCAAAAATAATGTCAGGTAACACTACCTTCAGGCGGTTAGAAATTACCTTGGAAGCAATCTTATAGAGAATGTTACATAAGCCGATAGGGCGAAACTGTGTCAATTCGGTGGGATTTTTCACCTTAGGGATGAGGACCAGCAATGTTTCATTTATGCATTCAGGAGACTCCTTGCCCTCTACTATTTTTAGTGCCTCTTTTGTTACCTCGTCACCACAAGTGTCCCAATGACGTTGGAAGAAATGAGCTGGAAATCCATCAGGCCCAGGAGGATTTGTGGGGAACATCTGAAACAGAGCGGTTTTAACTTCCTGTTGCGAATAGGGAGCATCCAGAGCTGCATTCATCTCCATTGTAACTTTCCTAGGCACTGTATCAAGAACTTGGTTCATGTTCTGGACACCCTCTGAGTTGTACAGATCTTTATAAAAAGTCTTAGTCATTGACTCCATCTCACTCTTATTATCTGTTAGCCGACCATCCGCTCTCAGCAAAATGTTTATTTGGTTCTTCCTCC
The DNA here is from genome assembly GCF_002162155.2 of Triticum dicoccoides. NCBI lineage: Eukaryota > Viridiplantae > Streptophyta > Magnoliopsida > Poales > Poaceae > Triticum > Triticum dicoccoides. The sequence continues at coordinate 260,071,290 of NC_041387.1, forward strand.
TTCGTCTGCTAGCACGGAGGTGAAAAAAATATGTGTTTTTATCGCGGTGCAGCAGCCAATCGACGCGCGCCCTTTGTCTCCAGAGAATCTCCTCCTTGTGATACAGTTCGACGAGACAGTCTGTCACTTTCAGCTCTGCATGTGTAGGACCCGCCCTGCTTGGCATCGCTCGTAAAAGCTGCATCTCATTTTGCAACTGACCAATCTCTCTTCATACATTACCAAAATGCGCGCGTTCCCAAGAACCCAAAGCTCCCGCCATGTTGTCCAGCTTGTCTCGTATAGTGGCAACCGAATCTCCCTGACGCGCAGACCAGCTTGTCCCTACCACAGATGATAGAGACCCATCCCGCTCCTAGGCTACTTCATATTTAAAGCGGCGGGGCCCATTGCATGCACCGCCATGCACGTCGCTGAGGCGCAACCAAATGGGTATGTGATCAGACGAGGCTGCACATTTGTGCTCCAGTACTGCGTTCGGATATGCCAGGGACCAAGCCGGATTTGCTACACAATGGTCCAGACGGACCCATGTATACGTCCCACCCGCTACCTTTTCTCAAAAGTCCAGTTTGATCCAATGTAGCCTATGTCAGACAGGCCACAAATATCTAGAGCATCACGGAAAGCATCCATTTGAGCTTGGCTTCGGTTGCCAATGCCGTCATGTTCCTGAGCATGTAGAACCTCATTAAAATCTCCCAACATGACCCAAGGCAGAGAATTCAAGCCTACAATCCCCTTTAACGCGTCCCAGGTTTTGTATCTTTCTCGCACTTGTGCTTCCCCGTAGACAAAAGTGATTCTTGTCCGGGTGTCCGTCAACCCATTCACAATCACATCAATATGATACTCAGAGTAACCGATAATCTTCAACTTTATTTCATCATTCCAGAAAATTCCTAATCCTCCACTTCTACCAGAGCTACTCACCGCAAAGCTTTTATTAAAACCTAGAGTTCCTACCATATTCTCCACACGGGAGCCCTCGATCTGAGTTTCTACAATGCATACAATCGAGGGGGCAAATCGCTTAGTTAGAGTACGAAGCTCGTTGATTGTCGCGGGTTTGCCAGCCCCGCGGTAGTTCCAGCATAGGAGACTCATTGCGCTAGGCGCGGTGTAGCGACCAGACCTCAAACGGTCAAGTCTCTGTGCATCAGTGTCATCTCTGGATCGATAATGCTGACACGCACAGTACTCGAGGAATTATAACAGAGTTCCAATCACACATTTATTACATCAGAGTCCTCATAATGAGTTTAGATGGCTGAAGGCCATCTAAACTAGATAACTGCGGAAGCTTCGAAGGTAAATGAGTCCATCAACTCCAACGGCATAGCTGAGTGCAAACAACGACCTATCGCACCTTATTCGTCGTCTGAGTAGTCTGCAACATGAGACGTTGCAGTCGTGTAGGTCAGCACATTGAATATGCTGGCAGAGTTACACTGTAAAGCAATGAAATGCAAGAACTATATCTACATGCAATATTTGGCTGGTGGAGGCTGTAAGTTTATGATTTTGCATAAAGCTAGTTTTTCCCTACAACAAAGGAAATAAATTTATTTAACTACTCCCAAGTTGCCCATTATTTGAGAAGGTAACCCCAACTCAAATCCCAATTAAAAATATCATCATTAAACCAAATCCAATTAATTAAAGTAACATGATGAGATCACATCAATAGAATCAAGTACTAGATACTCAAGATGGCCATAACCGGGGACACGACTAACCATGATTAGTTTATACACTCTGCAGAGGTTTGCGCACTTTTCCCCACAAGACTCGACCGCATCCATGATCGGATGATCGAGACATAGCCTTTCTGAAGCATTAACTCTCTTCTTCGGGCGGACCGATACACCTACTTTCCCCTACATCTGCTAGTCCACCTCTTCAAAAGCTCACGCAACTTACTCAACTATGCCAGAGCCCATAATGGCTTGTTGCTGCACACGGAAGTTTCTAGCATGAATAATCTTATGATCCCTTTGAGCCTGGGTGGCATTCCATAGGAAAAATCACACGGGTACTCCGGGATTTCCCAAAAACAGGCAACACTGGGTTCCCCAGGTGCCTCAACCAATCCACCCAGATGTATATTAAAGTTGCCACCTTAATGTTATCCATGATTAAATAACTCTCAAACATCCATGTGTAAATCACGATCCAATCCCCGTCTACGAGCATGGCTAAGCAATAATAAGCATAACGTATATTCCCGGGGTGATTAAAAGGTATTAGGTTCCTACCTCAAGTACTACAACCAAAACCGCATGTCCCCAATCCTACTCATGCAAATATTTGAGGGCAGAACTAATGCATAGTAAAAATTGGGTATAAAAGAGTATGATCAAAGTGTAACTTGCCTTGCTGACCATCTGCAAACTCTAGAGACTCGTAGTAACAAGCTTCGCACTCCGGGTAATCTAGCGTAGACCAACAATAGCATACATAAGCAATCACTCAAACGAAACACGAAAAAAAACCGAGAAAAAATCCAAATCAAACATGAAACAAGCAAACGGCTTAAACTAACAAGAGTCAAAACCTAACAACAATATTATCATGTGGATTAGATCTTAACAGTAGGTATAAGTGATTAGCTACGATTTGCAAAAATATTCAACTCAAACGGAGCGACGAAACTCAAAATACGAACGAAGCAAGATTGTTTACTAATCTGACCTAAACTCAAATTTTTACAATACCAAAATCATGTTCAAGTTGGTTAACTGGAAAGAACAGAATGATACGAAGATTTAGACGTTGGTTTCATCTAATTTGGATAAACGAGTAAAAAGTTATGCTAGTTTAAAGATCAAGGGCTAAATCGCGATAAAACTATTCGTGGATAGGTCCTTAGCCGAAAATAAACTAAAAAAATCATACGGCGCGAACGTTCGCTAACAAAACTTATACGGCGGAAACCGCTCGTTAAAACAGGCGAACAAACGGTCGTTCCTTAAATAAGAAAACCTAAAAAAATCGATCTAGAACTATCGAACCGAATAAACCAAAAAAAATCGATGTCGTCCTTTATCGGTCAACGGCGGCGGCGGAAAGCCGGCGGCGGCGGCGTGAGGCGGGCGAGGCGACGGCGGCGGGGCGGTGGCTACGCGGGGCTTCGGCGGCGGCGTGGCGCTGCGGCGCGGGCGGCGGGGAACGGCGCGGCGGCAGTGGGAAGCGGCAGCGGCGGCGGCTTGATGTTGCTGCTGCTGCTGGGGCGGTGCGGTGGAGGAGGCTGCGGGATGGCGGCGCGCGGGTCCGTGCTGGATTTGCGGCGTGCGGCGGCAGGAGTCCTCCCGCTCGGGGAGACGGCGGCGCTGGCGTGGGCCGGCCTGGGCCTCCGGCCCAGTCAGGCGGAAAAGTTTTTTTAATGAATTTCGCCCGAAAGAAAAAATATTAATAAAATATAAAAAAATCTAAAAATTGCAGAAACAATTTTCACCGTCCAAACCTAATATTTAGGAGAAGCTGAACATTTTTCTGGACTAAGATGCAATTTTCAAAAATGCATTATTTTTCTAATTCAAATAAAATAGCAATAAAATGCCAATAAATCATAATTTGATTTTAAAATTCTTTCTCCAATATTTCTCTTGTGTTGAAGAAGTCATATTATCTTTTCTCATATATTTTTAATATTGGAAATAATTGGAGAGAAAAATAATAAAATCAAATTGATCCTTTCTTCAATTTTGAAATAAATTCAAATGTGATTTTTGTGAAACCTCCAACTCTCTCCTTGGGTCCTTAAGTTGCTTAAGATTTTTAGGATCACAACAAAATGTAAGAATAAAAATAATATGCATAAGATGATCTATGTATAACATCCAAATTGAAAATTGGGATGTTACACGCGGCCCCCCTTGGAGACCCGCCATACGCGCATCATTGTTTATGTGTGAAACTAACTACTTCACCGGGGCTCTGTCAGTGGTGGATGAAGATGCTTTGGTTCTCTTCGCTTCCTGCTTCGAAGGGGAGCTTGTTGGCGCCTCAGGTGGAGGCATTAAAAGTGGCTTACTTGCTATTATTGAGTCATTCCTAATCTTTGGATCTGTAACAACTATCGCCACCGTTTCCCTATTCTTTTCCACCTCCTCCATAACAACATCATCTGTTTGGTCCGATGGATCCTCATACTCTGGCCAAGCAGGTTGGTCGTGCTGCGAGGCACCACAGCCTCGTCCACGTCCGCGACTAGAACGGTCACGTCCTCTTCCCTCTCCCGGTCCCCTGCCCGGACCTCTGAACCAGCTTGCCCGAAGATTTTAAAGACTAGAGCCTGCGGTGGGTGAACACCGTCGCCGTGCTCCTTAAACTGATGGCCAAGGTGACCACAGACAACACCAATCGGGCAAGCGTTCATATTTCACTAGGAAAAACTGCCTTTTACCCTCCTTCACCACCGAAACTGCATTCTTAAGTGGTTTCTGGACATCTATCTTGACTCTGATGCGAACAAAATTTCCTTCAAAATCCTGGGATCTTGGTTCAGCATAAATAAACTCACCAACTTTTCCTGCTAGACCTTTGACCATTGGAAAGTAGCCATCAGGCAGATCATGTATCTGCACCCATATATCTAACTTGTCCAGATTAACCTCAAATGGTTTTGTAAAGTCGTCATACTCAACAAGAACAACAGCATTCCCTTTGAAAGTCCAAGGACCCTCGGCCATGACTCGTTCCCAGTCGCCCAGGCAGGAGAACTGCATCGTGTATAGGTTGCTCTCTAGCGGACGGATCTTGACCTCCTGCGCCAAGTCCCATGCAGCCCTCATATTACGAAAAAACCCAGTACTGGTTGTGCTCTTTTGGGGTATGAACCCTAGCTACAGCCATCCATCTAACTGCAGATTCATCTGAAACTTTTTCTTCCTCAAAGACCACATCATCTAGGTCGTCCTCTGTAAGACCCAGATTCTTCATCATCTCCTCGACCTCATTGGCCCCCGAGCCCGATCCTGAAGCCGAGCTTGCCATCACAAAAGCCCTAACCCGACGAAGAAGCGATCACTGGGCGGAAAAACCCTACCTGCCTCTCTTCCACCAAGCCTTAGCCAGCCCGCCTGTAACGCCCCGGATACAACTTTTCATATTCGTAACTCCAACTCTTGCCTTTTCCGGAGATGCGATATGTTATTTTCTTCGTGGTTGGGTTTTTGTCTTTTGTTTTGCAGTTTGTTCATGTCATGCATCTCGTCTCATGTCATCATTCGCATTGCAATCGGCATCGTTTTCATAAAACTTGCATCCGCTCGTAGTTGCCGTGTCCCCCCTTGCTTTTGTTGGCCGTTCCAGACCAATCAGGGTTTCGCTTCCCTCTTGACCGTGACCACCTAACCTCTCTTGCCAGCTCGCAGCCCCCTCGCGCGCGCGTCCGAAACTCCCCCGAACCCGACCCGCACGGTCATGTCCGATGGATCCGGATCATCCCCAAACATCTATAAAACATCTCTGTTTTCTTATTTGGACTCTCTAACCATTTATTTTCGACCGCTCGATGTAAATCGGAGGGTCCAATTAGACCCTAACCTAACTCACTCACTATACATATTAGTCTAACCCTAGATCCTAGCCCTTTTGTCCCATCCTTCCTGATCGCCGCCGCCACCCACTCACCATCGTCCTCGGGATCCATCCCGATCCGCCCACCTCCTCTCCCTTGAATTCCCCATCGGGCCAACCCCAAGCAACCCTGCCGCCCCGGCGACCTTGCCGACGGCGACTGACCCGCATGGTCCAGGCCTCTTCCCCTGCCCTGTTCCCTCCTTCCCTTTCTAGCTCCCTCCTTTCTCTCATGGTCGTCGCTTGCTATGTCTCTTTTTCACAGCACCAGAGGCCATCAACGTCGCCGCCCCTTGGGAAGTCACTGCCGTCGCCGCTCCCTGTGTCAGCCCCGCCATGGACACCGTGGAGTTTCCTCCGCTCCGGAGCTCCTTCCTCGACGTCGAGCTCGCCAAGCCCCGCCGCCAGGGACCTCCTCTGCGCCCCGTTGACCCGCGCCCGTCCGCCTCGGAGCCGGCCTCCACCGCCTCCTCCCGAATCTGCTCCTCCTCGCCTCTACCGGACCGGAGCAGCACCGGACCAGCAGGTCCACTCGTCCCTTGCCACGTGCCTTCCCTTTCTTCTCTTTCTTCCTCCTGCAGTTCTTCCTCCCCGTCCCTCTCTCTGAACCCTCTGTCGTTTTTTTCAGCGGCAGCTCCTGCCGCAGCTGCGGCTCGCACGATCCCCTGCCTCGAGCGTGTTGACCGTGCCCTTCCTCATCGCCATGGATCCGCGCCAAGCTCCACCTCCCCGCGTCTCGCCAAGACCCTCTTCACTCGGATCCCATCGCCGGCAGTCGTTCCCGCCCTCCGTCGCTCTGAACCTGCTGCTGCTGTCGCGGTTCTTCAGTAACGAAGAAGGAGCAGCCCGCTCGCCGCGCTCCCGTTGACCAGCGCGCGTGGCCAGCCTCCTGGGGCGCTAGCTCCAAGGCCCAGCCGAAGCCAGCCAGCCCCGGCCTCCTCCAGCCTCGTGCCCTCTTGGGCCTCCTGCACCGACTGGGCCGAGCCCATGGGTGAGGCCCCAAGCCCCTCCAGATTCGGCCATGCATTTTTTCCCTATTGCGTTTTTTTTTCTATTTTCCAGAGAAACTGCATATTTACAGATTGACCCCTGTTGTTCATGCATATAATAACTCCACAACCGTGCATCGGATTAAAATGATTTATATATGTAAAATGCTTAGAATTTTGTGTAGATTAATAATTGGTCATTTTCATCCATGTTTAAAATGTTTAAAATGCTATTTGATTAAATTTGCTTAAATGCCATGTTTAAATGCTTTATTTCATAACTAAATAACCGTAGCTCGGTTTTAAATAAACTTTATATGTAAATGGGGTGGAAAAATGCCTAGATTAACATGGTGTCATCACTTTGCATGTTTAACAACTCTAAAAATATGGTTTAGGGCAGAACAGTACCAATCCCAAAATATGCATATGAGGATTTTCCGGAAATTGTTGTTTGTTGTTCCGGCCTCATTTAAACTTGCCTAAATAGTTAGTTTACTTATGCTTCACCTCTTGCCATGTTTTACAATATTTAATATTGTTTGGTAGCTTAAACGAGAGAGAACTAAATAATTGATGTGGTGTTTCATCAATATACAACTCGTTGCATATCGAGCTCCACTTAATTTGTAGTATTGTTTGTTGCACTTTGCCATGACATGCCTCTTTAAACCGGACATGCATCATACTTGGTTGTGCATCGTGCCATGTCTATGTGATGGTTGTTTACCATGTTGTTTGCTTCTTTCCGGTATTGCTTCTTCTTGATAGTTCCGGTAACGTTGCGATTGTGAGGATTCGTTCAACTGCTCCCGTTCGTCTTCTTCATGGACTCGTTCTTCTTCCTTGCGGGATTTTAGGCAAGATGACCGCTACCCTGGATCTCACTACTATCATTGCTAAGCTAGTTGCTTCGTTCTATCGCTTTGCTGGGCTACCTCTCAACTGTTTATCAAGCCTCCCAAATTGCCATGTCAGCCTCTAACCTTTTTCAACCTTCCTAGCAAACCATTGTTTGGCTATGTTACCGCTTTTGCTCAGCCCCTCTTATAGCGTTGTTAGTTGCAGGTGAAGTTGAAGATTGCTCCATGATGGACAGGATTATGTTGGGATATCACAATATCTCTTATTTAATTAATGCATCTATATATTTGGTAAAGGGTGGAAGACTCGGCCTTATGCCTGGTGTTTTGTTCCACTCTTGCCGCACTAGTTTCCGTCATACCGGTGTTATGTTCCCGGATTTTGCGTTCCTTACGCGGTTGGGTGATTTATGGGACCCCCTTGACAGTTTACTTTGAATAAAACTCCTCCAGCAAGGCCCAACCTTGGTTTTACCATTTGCCTCACCTACCCCTTTTTTCCCTTGGGTTTCCGGAGCCCGAGGATCATCTTTATTTTAGCCCCCCCCCCCCGGGCCAGTGCTTGTCTAAGTGTTGGTCCGAACCAGAGCCCTTTGCGGCGCCCCCTCAGGGAAACTTGAGGTCTGGTTTTAGTTGTACGGATTGCTCATCCGGTGTTGCCCTGAGAACGAGATATGTGCAGCTCCTATCGGGATTGTCGGTGCATCGGGTGGCTTTGCTGGTCTTGTTTTACCATTGTCGAAATGTCTTGTAAACCGAGATTCCGAGTTTGATCGGGTCTTCCTGGGAGAAGGTATATCCTTCATTGATCGTGAGAGCTTATCATGGGCTAAGTTGGGACACCCCTGCAGGGTTTAAACTTTCGAAAGCCGTGCCCGCGGTTATGGGCAGATGGGAATTTGTTAATGTCCGGTTGTAGATAACTTGACACCAGATCCGAATTAAAACGCATCAACCGTGTGTGTAGCCGTGATGGTCTCTTCTCGGCGGAGTCCGGGAAGTGAACACAGTTTTGGGTTATGTTTGACGTAAGTAGGAGTTCAGGATCACTTCTTGATCATTGCTAGCTTCACGACTGTTCCGCTTGCTCTCTTCTCGCTCTTATTTGCGTATGTTAGCCACCATATATGCTTAGTCGCTACCGCAACCTCACCACTTTACCCCTTCCTTTCCCTTTAAGCTTTGCTAGTCTTGATACCCATGGTAATGGGATTGCTGAGTCCTCGTGGCTCACAGATTACTACAACAACAGTTGCAGGTACAGGTTTATGCGATGATCATGACGCGAGAGCGATGATTACTTGTTTTGGAGTTCTTCTTCTGCTTCTTCTTCGATCAGGGATAGGTTCCAGGTCAGCAGCCTGGGCTAGCAGGGTGGATGTCGTTTGAGTTTCTGTTTGTGTTTCATCCGTAGTCGGATGTTGCTCTTATGTGTGATGTATTGTTTTATTCGTGTGGCATTGTATGCCTCTTGTATGTATCCCCATCTATTATGTAATGTTGATGTAATGATATCCACATTGCAAAAGCGTTTCAATATGCGGTTCTATCCTTGGTGGGACCTTCGAGTCTCTTTAGGATAGTATCGCATATTGGGCGTGACACCGCCGGTCGAGGACTCGAAGAAGAGATTGACGAGGGGAGAGATTGGTCTCAACGGCGGCTCCTGGAGACGCTGAGAGGAGAGGTAACCCTAACGCGAGGGGAAAGATTCGCCGCCGCTAGACAGGTAGGCCTCAAGTGCAGTGATCGTATTTCAGGCAGGCCTCAAATGCAGGGACCGTGGGTGACTAAGCCCGTTGAACTCCTACGCATGGGCCAGGACCCAAAGTACATCGATTGTCGTTACTGAAAACAAATGAAGATGAGAACAGAAAGATTGTGCCAGGTCGGCCTGCGACTCCCCGAACTCAAGATCACCTTCAGATCAAGTGCACAAGACTTCTTTTGGCCCTTGAAACAAATAGCCGAAGCTCCGAACATTCCCCAAACATTATTTGTATATGGATGACGTTGTTGAACTTTAAATAAGGGCTTAATAAGTGTCACACGTGTGGTAGGCACAAACACATGGCAACTCCAAACATTTTTTATGACAAATTTAGTGATACAAGGATGGCAACTGTAGTGATGGCGCATCCGGGAGCACCCCCAACTTATCAAGTGATGGCTGCTGCTCCTGTCCATCTGGAGTGTCCTGCTGGCCAGGAGGGTCATGGGATCCACTCGATGGGTGCAGCAAATGACGTTTCGGAAGCGGCTGGCATTTTTAACACGCAAAATCAGGTTTTGTTTCAGCCCAACTACGGGCAAGGAGTCTGCAATGTTTACTTTTGCTGCTAAAAAGAATCCTATGCAGGGCCACGCAAAAAGAAATGAGAGGAAAGGTAAAAAGAAGGGAGGGGATGAGAAAACTGAGAGTGCTCGAAAAGAGATCATAGGGGAAAAGAGGGTCCTTTTGGGGTTCCACCAACAAGGAGTGACCAAAAAATTTCTTTTGAGAGGGAAATGGATAGCTATGAACGTGTGTTGTATGATGAGATGAGTGTTTCTTCTAAAAGAGTCTGTATGGGTAGAGTTGGCAATAGGGATGGGGATGGTATAGTCACACATGTAGCAAAGGAAATAAAGGAGGAGGAGGCATACATGCAACAGAGGAGGGAGTCGGTTGGAGATGATGGCGCATCGGCGGCCTCCGAGGAGGAGGACCGCCGGGCCAAATGAGAATCCTAGGATGGAACTGTCGTGGTATGCTCTCCCCCACAGCAGTTCGTGAGCTCTTGGAGCTCCAGCAGCGTACCAAGGCTGATTTGATTTTTCTCTCGGAGTCACACTTGAATAAATGTAAAGCCGATGAGTTGTGTCGTTATTTATCTTTTGATTCGATGATTGTAGTGGCGAGTTATGGTCGGGCCGGAGGCCTAGTCTTGTACTATAATAAGTTGAATAAAGTTGTTCCAAATTATGTGTCGTCTCATTTTATTGACATTCTTTTTATGAATGATGATGATGTACATTGGCGGTTCACGGGTTTTTATGGTCATCTGGTTTGGAGTGATCATAAGTTATCGTGGGATAATATTAGGAATTTACATAATCTGGGTCATCATCCCTGGGTGATCTTAGGGGATTTTAATGAAATTTTACTGTCATTAGAAAAAGAGGGCGAAAATGCAAGACCAAATGCTATGATGAGAGATTTTCGTAACTGTTTAGGAGAGTGTGGCCTCGAGGATATGGGTTGTATTGGTGACCCTTTCACTTAGGAGAGGCGATACTAAAGAGAGGCTGGACCGTGCGGTGTGCAATGTGGAATGGGCGAATAAATTCCCTCAGGACGCATAATTAATGAGGAACACGTTCATTCTGATCACCGTCCACTCGTACTGGATACGGAATATTTTGATGGAAATATTTTTAACGCCCCAAGGGGACGAGTAAAACAATTTGAAGCTCGATGGCTCAAGGAGGAGACCACCGGTGAAATTGTTCGTACAACATGGGAAAAGGCAAAGGTGATGGGTATTGGGCCAAATCTCGCTGATCGTACTTGTGTGATTCAATCAGATTTGCACATTTGGGATCGTGAGGTTTTGAGAGGCCCAAAACAGAGAATAAAAAAGCTCAAAAAAGAGTTGGAAAAACTACGAAGGGGCCATATGAATGTGGATTCCCAAGCACGACAAAAAGAGATTTTGGTTCTCATCGAAAATTTGCTGGAACAAGAGGAGATTTGTTGGGTACAACGTGGTTGCGCAAATTGTTATTGCATGGGGATCGCAACACTTCTTTTTTTCATAATGCGGCAACGGCTAGAAAGAAAAGGAACTAGATTAAAAAATTGCTTGGGGACGATGGAGTCTGGGTGCAAGGTGCGGAAATGAAGGATTATATTAAAGGGTATTTTTCAAAACTCTTCACGTCAGAAGTCTCTCAACCAGACCCGAGAGTTCTCTCTCTTGTTAAAAGAGAAGTGACAGACGAGATGAATAGGGCCCTCATGGCCCCATATACGGCAGAGGAAGTTAAGAAAGCCTTATTTGACATTGGTGATTTAAAAGCGCCGGGTCCAGATGGTCTAAGCACCATTTTTTAATAAGAGATTTTGGCCTATGTTGGGAGGGGACCTGACAAAAGAAGTACTTCAGGCGGTGAATACATGTTCAATACCGGCAGGATGGAATGATACTGCAATCATCATGATCCCAAAGGTTAACTCCCCAGAAAAGGTTACTCAATTTAGACCTATTAGTTTATGCAATGTGGTGTATAAGGTTATTTCAAAAATGATTGCAGCGTGTCTGAAATTAATTTTGTCAGACATTATCAGCCCAACTCAGAGTGCTTTTGTCCCTATGAGACTAATCACAGATAATATTTTGGTAGCATACGAGTGTTTCCACACAATAAAAAAAGAATGGGGAGGGAAGGGTTGTGTGCAATCAAATTGGACATGCACAAAGCTTATGACCGAGTGGAGTGGTCTTTCTTCAAAGCAATTTTGTTGAAGCTGGGTTTCAAGAAAAACTGGGTGAATTTGATTATGCAATGTGTGTCCTCGGTGGAGTACAGGATTCGGTTTAATGCAGATGAGACTGATAGCTTCAAACCCACTAGAGGGCTAAGGCAGGGGGATCCCCTCTCCCCATACTTATTCATGTTATGTACGGAGGGCCTGACTGCCCTTTTAACAAATGCGGAGGAGAAAGGAAGTATCTCCGGCATAAAGTTAGCACGGAAGCTCCCTCGGTTTTCAATCTATTATTTGCGGATGATTCTTTGATCCTCATGCGAGCAAATGCAATGAACGTGGAGACCCTTAAAGCGGTTCTGGACTCTTACTGTGCCGCCTTAGGGCAGATGGTGCGTGTCGAAAAATCCAACATATTTTTTAGTCTCAATACGGAAGTGGAGGACAAAGCGCAAATCTGTACAATTCTAAATATTATGACTGAGGCACTTAATGATAAAATATTTGGGATTACCTGCCAATGTGGGCATGGACAAAAATGATTGTTTTTAGTTCTTGATTGATCGTATTATTATGAAGATTAGTGGTTGGAAAAAAAAGTTGGTATCGGCGGGTGGGAATTTTTTTTTGCTTAAGTCTATTGTTCAACCTATCCCAACATATGTAATGTCCGTCTTTAAAATTCCTAAAAAGATTTGCAAAGAAATCATAGACGCGATGTCACAATTTTAGTGAGGTGACGAGGACAAGAAAAGGATGCACTGGATGGCATGGTGGAAATTGTGTGTTCCAAAAGACCAAGGAGGAATGGGTTTCCATGATACACTGTTTTAACCCGGCTTTATTAGCGAAGCAAGCGTGGTGTCTCGTGGATAATCTTGAATCGTTATGTGCAACAATCCTAAGAGCCAAGTATTTCTCCGAAGGTGATTTGATGAGCGTAGTATTAAAAAAGGGCGCCTCCTTTACTTGGCAAAGCATTATGGCAGGAGTAGACTCTCTCAAGAATGGCTATATATGGAGAGTGGGAACAGGAGAAAATATTGACATATGAAGAGATGCATGGATCTCAAATTGTGCAGACAGGAAAATTATTACACCTAGAAGGGGGGATCTACTGACGAAATTTTTTGATCTTATTAACCCAATCACAAATGGTTGGGATGAAGAGTTGGTAAGACAAACTTTATGGCCAATTGATGCCCGTAGAGTACTAGCGATCCCGATCCCTATGCATAATATGTCAGACTTTATTGCGTGGAGCTATACAAAAACGATTCACTGTACAATCAGCTTATGTGGAGGAATGGAATAAGCAACATGGGAGGAAGTTGGAATACTCGAATGGCATGGGCAGAAGTAACGTCAATCCTATTTGGGGTAAGATCCGAAAATTAGCTTGTCCGACAAAGGTTAAAAAAATTATTTGGCGGACGCTTCATGGGACCCTAGCGCGTCGCGTTACATTGGCCAACAGACATATAAAAACTCAGCCAATATGCCCAGCATGTTTGGATGGGCCAGAGGACACGAAACATATATTATTTCTGTGCCAGAAGGCAAAGGAAGTGTGGGAATATTTGGGGTTGTATAAGTGGTGAAAAAAGCATGTGTCATTGATCGTGCAGGAGAGGCAGTCCTTGAATTCTTACTCCTTATGCTCGATCATGAACTACACATCTTGGGCTCCTGGAATGCAGGGGAACTAATCGCTATAGCTGCTTGGTATTTATGGTGGAATAGACGGAAACTAGTCCATGAGGGTAAGTCTCAAGAGGCGTCCCAAACCTCGATGGGGATTAGGGCTTTAACAGCAAACTATGTAAATGCCCACTCTCCTAAAGTAAAGAGAAAGAATGAATGATGGTGCAAACCTTCTAGGGGGTTTGTTAAATTGAATGTGGATGCTTCTTTTGATCATGATCAGCTAAGAGGCACAGCGGGTCTGTTATGAGAAATGACAAAGGAAACTTCATAGTAGGTGGTAACTGGAGGATTCAGTACTATGCGAATGCTCTAACAGCAGAGGCGGTAGCACTCAGATTTGGCTTACTGTTTGCGCAAAAGACGGGATGCAATCGTCTAATTATCAATTCTGATAATATGGAGGTCAGTCTGCAGGAGCGGCTGCTGCAATTTTTTAGGATTGTTTTTTATGGCCTGTAATTTTCCTCAAACCAGTTTTGAACATTGTAACAAGGAAGCGAATAAAGTAGCTCATGAGCTTGCTAGATTAGCAAAATGTTCCATGACTAGGGATTGAATAGAGGAGCCCATGAAAAATCTTTGTAACTCTCTTGGTAGACGATGTAACCATTATTACTAATTAATAAAGTTCAAGTTG
>NC_041387.1:260085692-260087093 GCF_002162155.2 Triticum dicoccoides
TTTTTTCTTTTCAAATGGCAACTTTAGTTGTAACGTAAGTTAGGGCCGGAATGCTTCATGCCACACATGTGGCACTAATAATTTGAATTATGTGTGGCACTTATCATTTGGGTTAAATAAAGGGGGGTCCTACTAAAAGACAGACTTATTTTGGATTACTTTTGAGTGAGTACTATTGCAAGTTGCAACTGCACTTCGATTTCTATTTGCAGCAAGCGTACATCATGAAGATAGTACATTTTACAAGTATGAAAATTACATGGATGCGCCAATACTTCTTCCAAACTTAACTTCATGTTTTTACCAGAAAGCCCATTTGTTTAAAGAACTATATCGATTCCAAAATCTTACGAAATACTTATGAGGTACATTTGTCAAGATTGTGCACAAGGGTTAAGGGTTATAAATGCAATAAAATAGCATCATCGAATATAAACAGCTTGGACCAACAGATCAGCGAAAGGACAAGACTAGCACAACCTGTTTCCAGCAAGTGGAATCAATGCCTTAATCCAACTCCATCTCATTATCCCGTCCTGTGCTTCTGCATGACCAGATCTTTATAGTTCTATCATGTGAAACAGTCACAATCTGTTGTCCATCTGCACATATCATATAGATAAACCATTAATTAGATGTTTAGTTTGATGCTTCGATTGGAACTTGGCAAGTGAACACAATATTACGAAGTCAATCTCTTGAGGAAAGAGTATAGTAGACAAAAATTAACTTTATTAACTATAGAACCTATCAATATTGTTCAAAACATTTTCATGTCAACAATAAACAGTCCAGAAGGGTGATATTTTCACCAAATATGTCATAGAAGAATTGACGCGATGGAAAGGAACACAATCAACAGAGGCAAAGGGAGCAGTGCACCACCAAGCATGAATAATCAAATGACAGGACCATAATATTATGGATGATTAGAATTAGTAAAAGTATAAAGGTCACACATTCAAATAATAATAATTGAAGGAAAACAAGGGGAAGAGTAACAGGGGTGTCATGCATTTTATGAGGTGGTACATCTTGCAGTTTAACTATTCAAAGGAAGATGGTCAATCTTAGAATCTTAGTTTAGCCGTTTTCACTAAATAACGGCTGCTAGTTCAGAAAAAAGAAAGTCCTACTAGTGTAAGACAATCTAGAGTGCACTATGTAATTGTTGTGCTGTAAATAAATAAACAAGTGAACAGCAAAAGATGTGAATGTGAATGATCCAACTTGTTTCTTAGTGTGACAAGATAAAGAAAGGACTAAATTAGTTATTCTTGAAGAATGCGCCACACAAATAATTCTGCACACAAAGAAGTTTAGGTGCTTAAGCAAATGGTTACCTCCACTAATATCCAGACTAGTGACCTTTGACTCATGGCCTGCCAAGCATTTAATTGC
>NC_041387.1:260087434-260115938 GCF_002162155.2 Triticum dicoccoides
TTGATCCAAAATAACGTATGATGCATACCGCTGCTTTAGTGTCATAGGAGGATGTCGCTAAATAATAACCCTCCTGGGGTTCAAATTTCACATGCGAGATAAGACTCTTATGTGCCGGTATAGAATATAACATTTGTCTGGTCCTCAAATCCCATATTCGACAGAAATTGTCTTCACTTGCAGTTGCAACTAGATGACCATTAGGGGAGAAGCTGACTCCTAGGACCTGAGAGAGAAAATAGAATCATGTCAGTTTCAAAAAGGAAATATATTCCACAACAGATAGTCGGATATCACAGAGCAAGTAAGGCACTTGAGAAGTATCCATGCTGTTAACTTACAGGTTTCACATGTCCAATGAGAGTACAGTACAATCTTCCTGACCTTAGATCCCAAACTCGAGCATTCGCATCAAGCCCACAAGATGCAGCTAAAGAACCATCTGGATGAAAGCTAACACCATATACGCTTCTGCTATGTCCCTCTTGGAGTAGAAGTTCAGTTCCAGTATTGATGTCCCACAATCTCCAGGTCTTGTCAAAGCTAGCTGTACCAAGGTACTTTCCAGATGGATGAAAAGCAACGCGAGCAAGACGATCCAGGTGACCATCAAAAGACATTAGGAGTGACCCATCGCTGTTCCATAATTTTGCAGTTTTATCAGCTGAGGCTGTCGCTAAGCAGTTATCAACTGGAGAGAAGGCAACATCAGTTGCACGTTCTGTATGACCTTTCAGGGTTGCAATTTTAGTTATCTGTGGCATGCTCCATACTTTGATGATCCCGCTCCAGGAGCTGCAGAACCAAGAGGAACAAATAGTTATTTTTACTACTCCCTCCGTTCCCAAATATTTGTTTTTCTAGAGATTTCAACAAGTGACTACATACGGAGCAAAATGAGTGAATCTACACTCTAAAATAAGTCTACATACATCCGTATGTTGTGTCCATTTGAAATGCCTAGAAAGACAAATATTTGGGAACGAAGAGAGTAGAAAGGAAGAGAAGGGCATTAGGTGCTGACGAACAACTAATTGCACATGACATTGCTAACAATGAAATACTAACATAGACAGCAGTCCACCTAAAATGGGCCTAACTGATATGCAGAATACCAACCTTTGTTTACCAGGAAAAGAAGAAACTCTGGTCCTGACTTCTTGACAGTGTTGTCATATTGAACACTAAAATTTCTAGTTATACTAATAGAAAAAGGACTGGCATTAATTAAGCTCAGAAACCATCATATACCAACATTTTGTTGCAATAGCATCAAATTCATCCCATATCTCTTCATGGTGAAATAAAAATGCAATTTTAAACGTGTGCAAGCTAAACCTGGCTGGCTACGAAAGCAGTTGGCAATTATCACTGATGAAGTGCTCAAGCAAATATGTATGGATAAATGCATAAAAATTTGAAGAAACATGGGCGTCTGCTATGATAAGCAGCGATTCAGATTGTTTTCAGTCATTAAAAACCTAACATACAAGAAATCTTACTCACTAGACTATATATGCTCAATCGCAATAGCCAAACCGAAATTAAGAACTGAGCTCAAATAAGATTATAATGATGTGGTGTGCAGCTTTAGGCAAGCATTCCTCACTATTCGTCTCATACACAAGCAAACAATGCATTTTCAGAAATCTGTTACTTTGAAGACGTACCTTGTGGCGAGCATTGAGGCATCGCGGGAGAAGGAGCAGCCGGTGAGCGGGCGGTCATCTCCAATCTCGCTGCACTCAAGCACGAAGTCCCCCGCCTGCTTGACAACAAGGGCGGCCTCTGCCTCGGGGTCCTCGTCGGGGTCAGCGAGGCGGCGCTTGGCCCTGTCGACCCTGGCCTTAGCGCGGGGCAGTGAGTACATAGCTATATCAACGCGCGCCTGGAGCAGTTGGTTGGTACCCTCGGTGAAGAAAGGATACTGGATCTGCTCCATGTCGTCGTCGTCGCCCGGGGCTCCCTGCTCGTCCTCCTGCACGCGGAGGAGGCGGTCGAACTGGCCGTCGGCCTCGAGGCGGACCATGAGTGCGCGTAGGCGGTCGCGGCGCTCCATCTCGCGCTCGCCGAAGAGCGTGATGGGCTCGCCGAGACGGCGGAGGCGCGCGCGCACGGCGGAGTCGTTGGTGGGCACGGCCATGGTGTAGGCGCGTCGGCGCTGCAGGAGCTCCTGTACGGCGCGCTCGTGGCGCTCCCGCGCGGCGTGGTGGTCGTCGGAGACCTCGTAGTCGACCTCGTCATCGTCGGCAGCGGCGGATGTGGAGGGTGGGACGGGGATGGGGATGGGAGCAATGGGCGGGTGGACGGGGAGGGGAGCCATGGGAGGGGTGATGGCAGGGGGGCGCGGCCTGGGGTTCTCCATGGACATTAACCTTGGGAATTGGGACTAGGGTTTGGAGCTGCGATGCGGTGGTGGTGGCGAGCGGGAGCGGCCGAGAGGGAGAGGGAGAGGGAGCGGGAGCGGTCTCTTTTGCTTTACAGAGTGTTTGGCAATATTTGAGATTTGGAAGGCTCAACCAAGCTTTGATCACTCTGATACCGAAGACACCGGAAGCATGCGCGGTATTCGACTTCCGGCCTATTTGCCTTGTGCACAGTATGCCCAAGATAGCTTTCAAGCTGTTGACTGCTAGGCTAAGACTGTGCATGGGAGAGCTTGTTCAGACGAACCAGTCCGCATTCATTAAGGGCAGATGCTTGCATGACAACTTTCTACTGGTTCGACAAATGGCGCGCACGCTGCATAGGAGAAAAGCCAAGGGAGTGATGCTCAAGCTTGACATAACAAAAGCTTTTGATTCGCTGGCGTGGTCATTTTTGTTTGAGGTGTTAAGAGCCAAGGGATTCTCGGAGTGCTGGATCTCTTGGATCGCGATCTTCCTCATCACTGCCAGCTCGAGGGTTCTAGTGAATGGATGTGCTGGTGACAAGTTCATGTATGCTAAAGGGCTAAGGCAAGGGGACTCGATTTCCCCCTTGCTTTTTGTTATTGCCATGGATGTGCTCACGGCAATCATATCCAAGGCGCATGAGACACGAGTGCTTAGTACCATCAATGGTCGTAGTCCAATGCAGCGCTTGTCCCTGTATGCTGATGATGTGGTGCTCTTCATAAAACCAGCATGGCCAAACCTTATGTTCGTTAAAGAAATCCTTGCTATATTCGGAGTGGCATCGGGGCTCAAAGCGAACTATTCCAAATCTGCGGCAATCTCGATCAGAGCAGAAAATGAGGATGAAGAGCTTGTTAAGTCTGTGCTGCCATGGAGAATTGACACATTTCCATGCAAATACCTTGGGCTCCAGCTTAGTATCAGGCAACTCAAAAGATCAGAGTGGCAGCCGATTGTTGACACGGCTCTCCACATCATGCCAGGATGGCAAAGGGGTCTCGTGACGAGGCCGGGGAGGCTCATTCTTGTCAATCAAGTAATGAGGGCACGCGCTACACACCACCTCATGATAGCAGAGGCACCCAAATGGGCGCTGGAGAGAGTGGACAAGGGTTGTCGGGCATTCTTTTGGGCCGGAACCGAGGCGGTGAATGGAGGCAAATGTGTCGTCTCATGGGCTAGGGTGTGCAGGCCTAAGCACTTGGGAGGTTTGGGTGTTATTGACCTGTCTAAACACAGCATCGCCTTAAGACTAAGATGGGAATGGCTTCGACGCACGGATGATTCCAGACCGTGGCAAGGCCACAACTTGACCGCGGACAAAAAGGTGGACCAAGCCTTTGGGAGTTTAGTCAAATGGGAAGTTGGCTCAAGAGGCAAGACCTTGTTCTGGAAAGACCGATGGATACATGGAGCAGCTATTAAAGATTTTGCACCCTTAGTCGTGGCAAAGGTGCGGACACAAGTGGCAAACAGGAGACTGGTGCGGGATGCGATGTGCATGCATTCATGGATGGATGATGTCGTGGGAGAGCTATGCACTGAGGGCCTCGCCCAGTTCATCGGACTTTGGGAGATTCTGTTGGAAGTTCAATTGGACGCTCAGGTCGAGGACCGCCCAATTTGGGCTTGGAACACATCTGGAGTCTATACTGCATCATATGCGCACAAGGATGTTATGCGAGGGAAGAGTCAGATTCCACTGCTTCGGAGCAATATGGACGTGTTGGGCACCGCTTGCATGCAAGTTATTCATGTGGCTCGCGGTGCAGTATTGTCTTTGGACATCGGACAGGGGAGCTAGGCACGGATTGCAAGACCAAGCATCCAAATGTTACATGTGTGATCAGGAGGAGGATACAGTTGACCATATATTGCTGCAGTGCGTGTTCTCGCGGCAAGTGTGGTTCCGCTGCATTACTAGGATGGGGTTGACGACCGACCTTTGCCCAACCAACGACTCTAGATTGGTGCAGTGGTGGACGGATACGAGAAAGCTAATAGATAAGCAGTCTCGGAAAGGATTTGACACTTTCGTGATGCTAATCTGTTGGGACGATATGAGAGCAAAGGAATGCAAGGGTCTTCGGCACGGGCACGATCAAGAATGAGTGGAACATGGTAGACTCAATTTTCGATGAGCTGCGGACCTGGGCCAAAGCAGGTGCTTTTGGAGGATAACCAATCATAGAGTAGTCGTGTAGAGCTAGGGAGTGGTGTGGAGGCTTGGTTAGGGTCGACTTGTGACTCCTAACTAGCGACATGTAATCTCTTGTACATATTTTCTCCTTTCTATAAAGCTAAGGTACGCCATTGGCGTACCCTCAAAAAAAAAGAATGGGAACGGGAGTTTAGAAGAGGGAGTGGTGTTGAGATTAGACATGGGATGAGTCGTTTTGTTCCCAATTCTTTGTTTGGTGCGTGATAGAAATTATGTGTGAGAATACGAGGAGGGATTATACTTCCTTGTTTGATTCGTAGGAATTGACATGAGACTAGACAATGGAAGTTAGAATGAAGGGTTAAGATTGATTAACTAAAACAAATAGATGACATCCCGTGCGTTGCTGCGGGATTTTGTTGCGGCCAAGATGATAAAACTAGAATCAGTTATATGACAATTTTTATTTACATGCAATAAATTTTGTATTTGTTTTATGACACGCAACACTCACACAATGATTTAAACAATTGAAAAGAAAAGGATATTGGAAATCACAAGAGGTGGCTCCTTGCTTCCTACATTGTCCTTCATAGGCTGCTTCCAAACATTGTCACATGGCCATAAAAAATGAATAATGACAAGATCTAAATCACTCCATATAGTAATAGTTGATTCAAAAAATAATCAGAATAGCGACCCTATTACATTGTTGTGCAGACTACAAAAAAAGTATAGAATCACAACATAAACGTCATGGTTTTAATTGTCCTTGTGATTAGTACCAAAATCCGCAAGTATTACCGTCGGGAGGGAACTCGTACAACTGTGTCTCCTGTGTTTCCGCAAGAAAAACACATGTCTTTGAATCCACATATCTATGTATATATAGTTCAGTCAATCAAATTGCAGAGTCCAAAATACCATACAAATCAAATAAGGGGTTGGGGCTCAGATAGAATGGGCAACATAGAGTAAATAATGGATTGAAATAGGGAGCTCACATGTGTGCCCTTGCTTGCCGGTCACGCGGAAGTCGTTGGGGTAGAGGCAGCAGTGGAGCATGATGAGTAGGAGAAGAAGGCGAACGACCTGATGCCTATAATGCGAACTCCCCGGTGCCCATCAACAGGACAACGAGTGATGCGCTGGATTAGGATGGGACGACGTGCATGGGTCGGACGGTGGCGAGCGATGTGATGTGCTTGGACGCCTCATCGACGAACATGATGTGATTCACTGTGTTGCTTGGCGGCAGTGCTGAAGGCGACATGATCAAGGTGTTGGTTGAGGGTGGCGAGAATATGAGAGAAGGCGGACGACTAGTATGTGCTCGCCTCCGCTATGACGTACAAAGCAGATTCACCGGCGTTCATCAATCAAACATGGTAGCGAGCGGTGCGCATTGGAGTCGGAAGCCTCGACATCGGCCAGGATGGGACGACGTCCCCGGGTTGGACGGTGGCGAGTGACTCGCTGGGGTTAGACTGTCACGCCCAATATGCGACCCTATCCTAAAGGAACTCGAAGGTCCCACCAAGGATAGAAGCGCATATTGGAGACGCTTTTGCAAGGTGGATATCATTACATCGTACCATTACATAATAGTTGGGGATACATAAAAGAGGCATACAATGCCACACGAATACAACATCATCATACATAAGAGCAACATCCGACTACGGATGAAACACAAACAGAAGCTCAAACGACATCCACCCTGGTAGCCCAGGCTGCAAACCTGGAACCTATCCCCTGATCGAAGAAGAAGTAGAAGAAGAACTCCAAAACAAGTAAACATCACTCTCGCGTCATGATCATCTCATAACCTGTACCTGCAACTATTGTTGTAGTAATCTGTGAGCCACGAGGACTCAGCAATCCCATTACCATGGGTATCAAGACTAGCAAAGCTTAATGGGTATGGAACGGATAAGTGGTGAGGTTGCAGCAGCAACTAAGCATATATGGTGGCTAACATACGCAAATAAGAGCGAGAAGAGAAGCAACGGAACGGTCGTACAACTAGCAATGATCAAGAAGTGATCCTGAACTCCTACTTACGTCAAACATAACCCAAAACCGTGTTCACTTCTCGGACTTCACCGAAAAGAGACCATCACGGCTACACACACGGTTGATGCGTTTTAATTAAGTCAAGTGTCAAGTTCTCTACAACCGGATACTAACAAATTCCCATCTGCCACATAACCGCGGACACGGCTCTCGAAAGTTTATACCCTGCAGGGGTGTCCCAACTTAGCCCATTACAAGCTCTCATGGTCAACGAAGGATATTCCTTCTCCCAGTAAGACCCGATCAGTCTCGGAATCCCGGTTTACAAGACATTTCGACAATGGTAAAACAAGACCAGCAAAGCCGCCCGAATGTGCCAACAAATCCTGATAGGATTTGCACATATCTGTTCTCAGGGCACACCGGATGAGCAATCCGTATAACTAAAACCACAAGTTTCCCCGAGGGGGGCGCTGCAAAGGGCTCTAGTTTGGACCAACACTTAGAGGAGCACTGCCCCCCCGGGGGGGTAAATAAAGATGACCCTCGGGCTCCGGAAACCCAAGGGAAAAAGGCTTAGGTAGGCAAATGGTAAAACCAAGGTTGGGCCTTGCTGGAGGAGTTTTATGCAAAGCAAACTATCAAGGGGGTCCCATAAATCACCCGACCGCGTAACGAACGCAAAATCAAGGAACATAACACCGGTATGACGGAAACTAGGGCGGCAAGAGTGGAACAAAATACCAGGCATAAGGCCGAGCCTTCCACCCTTTACCAAGTATATAGGTGCATTAATTAAATAAGAGATATTGTGATATCCCAACATAATCTTGTCCATCATGGAGCAATCTTCAACTTCACCTGCAACTAACAACATTATAAGAGGGGCTGAGCAAAGCAGTAACATGGCCAAGCAAAGGTTAGAGGCTGACATGGCAAATTGGGAGGCTTGAAGAACAAGTGATAGGTAGCGCAGCATAGCGGTAGAACGAAGCAACTAGCATAGCAATGATAGTAGTGAGATCCAGGGTAACGGTCATCTTGCCTGAAATCCCGCTAGGAAGAAGAACGAGTCCATGAAGAAGATGAAGCCACGAAGACGAACCAAGCGTAGACGAACGAATCCTCACGATCGCAACGAAACATGAACTAATGAGAAGGAGCACAACCGGAAAGAAGCAAACAACAAGGTAAACACATAACACATAGACATGGCATGATGCTCAACCAAGTATGATGCATGACAAATTCTATATGATGCTACTCATGGCAAGAGATGATGCATACAAGAATAACACATCAAAGCAAGTTTAAATGAGGCCAGAAACAACATATAACAAATCCGGTAAGTACTCATATGCAAATTTCGAAATTGGTCCAGATCTGAATAAACCTTCTGTTGAAGTTGTTAAACAGTAAGTTAAGATGCACCAAGATGATCTACACGAAATTCTAGTCAAGTTACATATAAAATTCATTTAGTTCGGAGCTACGGCCTAGAAGATATGAGCAAAACAAGTTAAACATGGCATTGATGCAAAATGCATTCAAACATCAAGCAAACACTCTCAAAACATGGATGCAACATGATAAGATAAAACTACATGCAATTCTAAGCAAGTTTCATATAGAGCACACTCCAAACGGAGCAACGGTGCAACACATACACTCTAAATAAGATATAACAACAATCTGTCCAAAACAGCAACTAAGCATCTCGCAAGCATCAAAAGAATATGCTACAACACCTCAACATGAAAATAAAAGGCATGGACATGATGTACAGGTAAAGCATGACAAAACATGAACACTGAGCTATCTCCAGAAATCACTAGAACATGCTCAAAAGGACATGGAAAGATTGCAAATAATCACAGTTCACAGACTTGGCAGAAAATCACTGAGCATGACAGAAATAACATCAGGTTGCAATGTTTAGTGCTATCAAACAGCATGCTACAGGAACTTATCATGGCAAACAAAGGCATGACATGCTAATACTAAAGACAGAGAACAAAACTCCCTTACTGAACTAATTCCAAAGATTAACAGAAAAGATGGTAGGATCCATGCAAACATGGCAAATGATATGACAGATTCAGACCTAGTGAAAATAACATTACATGGTAGAAACAACGATAAGTAGGCATGTTGGTGAGCTTGTACAACTCACCGCAAAGCAATACATGGCATGAAAAGGTGACCAACAGAAATAAGACAGATTTATGGAGCTAAGTCTGGCAATCGCATGG
The DNA here is from genome assembly GCF_002162155.2 of Triticum dicoccoides. NCBI lineage: Eukaryota > Viridiplantae > Streptophyta > Magnoliopsida > Poales > Poaceae > Triticum > Triticum dicoccoides. The sequence continues at coordinate 260,096,260 of NC_041387.1, forward strand.
TCATAGGGTGCATGGATCACTAGCAAAACACATGGCCAAACTGAACTTAATGTTAATAGCCTGACAGCAATATTATTTAGCAACTTTGGAGCATGATATAAACAATCTACAACAAGCTATAAATGCAACCAAGGGCGTGGATGGATATAGCATGACATGTAGAATAAAACATCCTTAGTGAACATCTCCTGATTGTGCATAGAATGACTTGTAGCAGCAGGTTTACATAGCATCATGATATAACAGATTCAGACTATCAAGACAGTAACAGCAAGTACCCTACTTCACGAGCTTGATGCACTCACCACTAGGCACACAAAAAAACATGGATTGCACCACTGTAAAGATGGAATAATGTAGCTCAAAGCTCATGTAGACATCAAGTTCATAGGATGTACACACAAAATGCAATGAAAAAGACAAATCACCAATTTCTGTTAACAGACAGCAGTTAACATCATATAGCACTCTTGTAACAATGATTAGGACATCAAGATGAACTCAAACAGACATGGTACAGTGGAACAAAATATAGATCATCTCGCAGTGAACATTTTGATATACCATACACGCAAAACGGAGCGGTATGCAACAAGTTATGGCATGATGAACATGGGTACATAATGCAGAAAACTTAGGGACTTGGGGAAAAATCGAGGTCAACCTCCGGACCTAGGGTTCCGGGCGCGGATTACGAGGTTCGTCGGGCTTTCGCCGGAGTCGTCGCCGGACTTGGAGGAGAGGTGGCCAGCGTCGATGGGGGCCTCGCCGGAGCGCGGGGGAGCCGGATCTGGTCGCTCCTCGACCGGATCTGGCCGCAGTCGACGAGGGGCGGCGGGCGAGGCGCGGGGCGGCGCGGTGGTGCGGCGGCACGGCGACGGAGGCCGCGGGCTCGGGCTGAGGCGGCGCCGGTGGAAGGCGGCCGGAGCGGGAGGCGGAGAGGCGCTCGGGCACGAGGAGCGGGGCGCCTAGCGGTGGCGCTCGGGCCGGGAGGCAGGCGGCGGCGGCGGGCTCACGCGGGTCGGGTGGGCCCGATCCGGGCCCCGGCGGGCCGCGGCGGGGCGCGGGAGGAGGCTGCGGCGGCAGGGACACATGGCGGCGTTCTATTGGACGGGGCGACAGGCGGACATGTCCGGCGCGGAGGAAGAGGAGGCTAGGGTTCATCCGCGAAAAATGGAGGGGGAGGACCTATTTATAGGTAGAGGGAGCTAGGAGACTCCAAATGTGGTGTGGTTTTCACGCACACGATCCAACGACCAAGAGCATGGAGGGGGTTTGGATGGGCTCATGGGCTGTGGTGAAGAGGGTCTGGGATGCAAAGAGAGAGGGGTTTCAGGCTACGCGGTTAACCATTGGGGCATCAAACGACCTTCAAATGGAATGAAATTTGACGGGCGGTCTGTTGGTGCTATACCAAGGCCACTCGGTAAATCTTGGTCCATTCCGAGAACGTTTTTTCTCCCGCTCACGAAACAAGGTCTGAGAGGTGCGGCCGGGCACGTGCACGTGTGTCTATGCTCAGAACGGACAACGGATAGAACCGGCGGAACCCGAACGGATGCAAGTTTTGAAAAACATGCAGATGAAATGGAGATGATGACATGGCAAAATGCAACATGCAAGCAAGTGACATGACAACAACGACAAATAGCTGGAAGACACCTAGCGCATCGGATTCGGGGCGTTACATAGACGTTGAGCATCATGCGACGGACTGTGTTAAGGATCTGATAGCAGCGCAGATCGCTTGGTGGGAGATCAACTGGATATCCCTTGGTGTGGAAGGTGCAGAAGATGAATTCAAAAATCAAGGGAATATGTAATGATATCAAGAGTTAATTATGGAGAAGATAAAGAGGACGAAGGGAGAGGGAATCATTTGTTCCTCTGTCCGATCTAACTACCCAGTTGGCGGGGTGAAAAGTGGAATTAATACCTAGAAAGAATGGTGCGGCTCCATGTGAGCTCCTAGGTACAATCATGGCAAGGGTTCTTCCATGCCTGCTTACAGCAAAGGCAGTGGCATCGGTTACAAGATCTACGGATTCATCAAGCTGCAGCACTGGTGAGGTGATTTAAGATTAACGGGAGAGAAAGGCCAAGGAACATATATGTGTTAGACTTTTCAATGCTGATGGGTTGCCCAAAGGGCAGAATAAATCGTGGTGGGGTTTTTATTACTCCTCGGACGGGAGAGGAAGGGGGAGGAAGGGAACATGGCAGACTAGTGGTTTACTGCCGGGACAATATGGGGATAGGAGATAAATAGTGGTGCATGCAAGTGTGGAGAAGATGATGTTAAAAATAAAGCATGCATGCTGGGAGTTGTTGAAGTGGAGAAGTTGAACGCTGATGTGGCACCATGATGATGTGAACAGTGTGCATGGTGAGAGAATAGAGAGTAGTGGGGAGCAACTTCTTAAGAATGGTAGATTCCCATCCAACTCTCACCCCCTCCCCTGTTAATAAAACGGTGGGAGTTGGAGTCTCAAGTCCCATGCCTATTCCCTTGTGAGTTCCCAATACCTCCAACCAAACAATAGATTTGAAGACTCGTACCCCTTTAATTCTCATTCCCTAACTCTAATTACCCCCAAGCAAACACGCTGTAAAGCTAACCACAGGACCATGATGTCGCTTGGTACTTTATAGGGACCAAAAATTATGTTGTGCAAAAAAAATTCTATGTACAAAAACAACTTATATATACTTTTTAATTAAAACTACTTATACTCTGATATACTCCCTCTGTCCTAAATTAAGTGACTCAATTTTATACTCCCTCCACCCCAAAATTCTTGTCTTAAATTTGTCTAATACGGATGTATTAAGTCACGTTTTAGTATTAGATACATCCGTATCTAGACTAATCTAAGACAATAATTTTAGGACGGAGGGAGTACTAACTTTAGTACAAAGTTAGTATAAAGTTGAGTCACTTAATTTGAGATGGAGGAAGTATCATTTTAGGCATTTTGCAATCTAAGTATGCACATTATCAATTAGCTAAAGATAGAGTTGATTTTAGTTTCTTAGAGATAAATATAAATGAGAGTGCTCTGTTATGTACATTTCAAGTTTATGAGTCCCAAGGCCACCCAGCTATATACAAAATTTCGTTTGGGAAGCTATATTTAAAGTCTTAGTCACCCTCTTATTATCTAGGGATAAGTGCCAATTCAACCTATAAATATAGTAAGTAATCTTAAGCTACCTCATGGTTAGACGTTTCGCTATTCTCAAAGAAAAACTTTCAAAAAAACCATAAATCTAGTTTTGGATAGGCATGACATAAGAACTGACAATATAAATGTTTTTTGCGAGGACTGACAACATAAATATTGTTTATCCCTTTATAAAACACCTACAGTAAACTGGTGTGGTGGTTAGCCCACGCACACTCGAGGTTTGAACCACGGTGGTGGTCCCTTTTTTTTATATTTATATATGATTTTTTTCAGGATATATAAAGAATAGTTGTGCAAGTTTCATGTCTAGCATGCATGGTCTAGTGGATATCTATGCGAGTCAATTACCATTAGATAATTTGTTCGAATCATATTTGCTGCAAAAAAATTTATTTTATTTAAGGAATTGTACGTGTAAATAAATAAAACTAGAGGATACCCCGCGTGTTGTGGCGGGAAATTCTACAACAATTTAGAGAGATATGAAAAGAATTGGAAATTGGTAATGTGATAGTTATTAGATTGACGCATTTCAGCCGGGAAAAGTTCACATTGATCCATCTTCTCAATTCAAAGATCACCAAACTACAGAAATTGCATCAAACAACTTTGTCTCATTCAGAGGTTTGGAAAATATTCGATTATGGCTTAAATAAGAGAACAAGGGAGTGTCATAATATTTAACTGAGGATAATGAAGAAAAACTAATCGATAATTACCCTAGACCAAACTCTTACCTAGTGAATGAGCTACAAATCCAGAAGGTACTATAGTGGATTCGTAAAAAAAGAACAATCTTGATAAAGAAAAGAACAATCTAAATCACACAAAGTAAAAAATGAATGCTTTAGAAAATTACGGCATATGAAATAGAGCACTAATGGTATAAAAGGCCATAGTAAAAATTCAAATATACAACACATGTGGCCAGCACTTCGAGAGAATAACTGCTCGAAATAGAAGCTAAAAGTGTTAGATGGTTCGCAAGAGCCCAAAGCATGCACAATTTGTCACCCTACCTGCATGAAGTAGGTTAAGCAAAGAAAGGCTACTGGAAGGAACACAATCATGAGTAGGCAAATACAGTAAAAAATGAATTATATGAGTTAGTATATTTGGAGATATATCTTTCCCTACCCATTTGCTTTGCATGGTGGTGACAGCAAGATCCTACAATCAGAAACTTGATACATAAGCACATGTTAGTGTTGAAAGTTTGGCTTTCTTCTTAGTGGACATGAGGATGGGGCTCAACAAATACATGCAAAACAAATATAATAGGCCTCTCAGATTGTAGAATCAATGCAAAACAAAACCGTGTTTGTAAAAGGAAGCTGCTATGACAAATAAAAGTGTGTCCTTAACAACACAATCAAACATTAGCACCCCATGTGATAACTTTCACACACAATATTAATCCTCTCAGTGCTTCCCTCTAAGCTCGGTCGTCACCTACAAGATAAGCACAAGTAATAGTAGAAGACTGAACTAAAAATAAGAAAATAACTGCTGAAAAATCAAAACAGAAAAACCACTAAACCACAAAATAGTTAGTAAGGCGTCCTCATTAAGTAAGACACACCTAGATCGAGTTGTTGAATTGCTACTAACAAGAGATATACTAGTGCTCACCTTTTTGTAAGGTAATGGAAGATCTGGTATGCTAGTTGAGCCGCGTGGCGAGAAGATATGCGTTTCAGGACATTTGCTAGTGCTCACCTTTGTAAGAAAAAGGGAATTAAACTACTGCCAGGATCGAGTTGTTGAATTAGGATATGGGCTGTTAGTCGCAAGATATGGCATTCAGACTCAAACCATATTAAAAAAGAATAATAACAAAGATGAAAAGTAAGCACAGATGATGGTATGAAGACAAAAAAAACTTGCATAGATGTAAAAATATTTCACATTACAATGATATGTACGCTAATTCAAAACAATTTGGGGAAAACTTACCGATGAGATTCATGGAGGAGATAAAAGCCATGAACTCTTGCGATTTACGACCCATGTCCTATAGAGGACGTCAAGGACGATGTTGTAGCCGGCCGCGAGAACTCCATACTATATCGAAAAAGGAAGGAGGTGGAGGACTTGGGATCAGAAGTCAACGGTGCACTCGTGCATGACGTCACCCACCCACAAGCTTAGGTGTACCTGTTGATGGGGTTATGTACCTAGGGTAGGGTCATGGACCTGATCTAAGTACCTTACCCAAGGACACCCTCAGAAGAAGTCGCCTTCCAGTCGACTAACGAGGGACACACTCGACTGACTTGAAGGACTCGACCACGAAGACTCACTCGACCACCAGAAGGTCAAGAGGCACTCTGCACTGCAATGGCCTGTAATCAAGTAGACTTTATGATAATAAAGGCACTTTATGTGGGGCGTTACCAGTAACGCCCCAGACTTAACTCACCTTAAACCCTCTCCTACGTGGGCTGGCTGGGGTCCTGGCGCACTCTATATAAGCCACCCCCCTCCACAGGCAGAAGGGTTCGGCACCTTGTAGCTCATATACTCATAATCCACTCGACCGCCTCCGGGCTCCGAGACGTAGGGCTGTTACTTCCTCCGAGAAGGGCCTGAACTCGTACATCCTTTGTGCTTACAACCTCTCCATAGCTAAGACCTTGCCTCTCAATACCTACCCCCCACTCTACTGTCAGGCTTAGAACCACGACAGTTGGCGCCCACCGTGGGGCAGGTGTTTTAGCGATTTTGTGGAGAAGTTGCAATTCTTCCGAGTACTTTCATCATGGTGTCTGTTGGAGTTTTGGTCGGGGGTCAAGAGATCCGTCTCGGCACTCTCACCTTCATCGCCGACGACTCCGCGTGGCTCCACGAGGCTCCACTCGACGTTGATGCGCTCCCCGTCCGCGGTGCGACGCATTTTCGTGCATATGTCCGCGGCGTTCTGCTGCGGCAACCGTCGACCCAGTATCGGTCGGCCCCTCCATCGTCCACCCTCCCGGTATTCCGCCGGCGCAAGCGCTCGGGCCGGTCGAGGATTCAGCGATGGGTGAGGCACGCGGTGGCTCGCCAATCGGCCACCACCCAAGTTGCGGCAATCGAGCCCGACGAACCTCTCTACGGCTTGTTCGATCAGTCGACTGGCTCCGTAGAGACTGCATCCGAGTGCGGTAGCAGTGATCCAGCGGTGGAAATCTTGATGGTCGACGGGCCCCACAGTCCTCCTGGCTTCGCCCGTGGTGGTGGAGCAGGTGACGGCGGCGACCCTACACGAGGCTACGAAGAGTACCAGCCCGAGCCACTCGACTCTCTGCAAAGAGAGGAACTTCGCCGCAGGAACGAGGATCCCCTGCATATTCCCATCGCAGGAGAAACCCCCGAGGCTCGTGCCTTGGAGGAGGCGCGTCTGGCCAATTTGGCCGAGCGCATTCGACTGGAGAATCTTCAGCGAGCACTCGACGAGCGCGCACGGCAACGAGTTCCCGACACCAGTCGACGTCAACTCTTCCCGCCAACTCAGGTATATCGAACCCCAATTCAGAATTTAGCAGCTGCGACCCATATAGCAGAGTCCATCCAGCCTTCGCAGTCGGAAGCTGGCAGAGGTTTGCTGCAGATCAGGGATCTGCTCCGGGCAGCAGGAGATCAGAATTCAGCCGTGTCTCAGTCGCGCAACAGAATTCACAGTCGATCCGTCACTGTGAATACGGTTCAGTCGGCTCACAGCTCCAGATCGCCTCCGCGGCGTGAAGGGCGCGAGAATCGGCGAGATCAATATGGCGACAGATTCGACCGAGATGATAGGCGTCGAGTGCCCTATTCCCCTCCGAGGGGTGGGTCTTACGCTCCTCGGCAGCCAGATGATAGGCGTCAGTACAGTACAGGGCGTAGGGTTCCAGTCGACCCCAGAGAACCAGGCTTCGACGCGCGATCCATTATCGTGCAAGGGTTGGTTGACCGGAACAGAGCTCATCGAGGTGGACTCGACAGAGATGTACCCACAAGCAGTCGAGTGCATGTTTCTGGTCCTGAATGTTTCAGCAGAGCTATCAGAGCCGCAGTTATCCCTCCCAATTTCAGGTTGGCATCAGGAGTCAGCAAGTTCACTGGTGAGTCTAAGCCTGAAACTTGACTTGAAGACTACCGAGTGGCAGTTCAGATTGGTGGTGGGAACGACGAGGTGGCCATGAAGCATTTGCCCCTCATGTTGGAAGGTTCTGCCAGGGCATGGTTGACTCAATTACCTCCTAGCAGCATTTACACTTGGGAAGATCTGTCCCGAGTGTTCGTCAGGATGTTTGAAGGAACTTGCAAGCGACCAGCTGGATTGACAGAGTTGCAAGTCTGCATGCAGAAAACTAATGAGGCTCTCAGAGAGTATATTCAGAGGTGGATCACTTTGCACCACACTGTGGAGAATGTGTCTGATCATCAGGCAGTCTGCGCCTTCAAAGATGGTGTCAAGAACAGAGAACTGAGTTTGAAGTTTGGTCGAACCGGTGACATGACCTTGAGTCGGATGATGGAGATTGCTACCAAGTACGCCAACGGCGAAGAAGAAGACCGACTCCGAAGCGGCAAGCACAAGCCGAGTCAGTCGGAAAAAGGAAACACCAGTCGGAAACAGAAGCGGAAGGCTGAACCGGTAGCTCCTGGAGAGGCTCTGGCCGTGACTCAAGGAAAGTTTAAGGGGAAACCAAAAGGATCCTGGAACCCCAAGAAGGTAAAGGATAAAGAAGGGAACGACGTGATGGATATGCCATGTCACATTCACACGAAGAAAGACGAAGAGGGGAATATCATTTACCCGAAGCACACCACTCGCCAATGTCGACTCCTGATCCAGCAGTTTCAGGGAAAACAGTCTAAGGACAAGGAGAAGGAGTCGGACAAGGCCGAAGACAAGGAGGACAGTGAGGAAGGATATCCGCATATCAACTCCACTCTGATGATCTTTGCAGATGTGGAAAGCAGAAGTCGACTGAAAGTGATTAACCGAGAGGTGAACATGGTTGCCCCCGCAAAAGCAAATTATCTGAAGTGGTCTCAAACACCCATCACATTCGACCAATCTGATCACCCGACTCATATTGCCACCCCTGGGAGGCAAGCTTTGGTGGTCGATCCAGTTGTCGAAGGCACTCGACTGACAAAGGTGCTGATGGATGGTGGAAGTGGGTTGAACTTATTGTATGCAGACACATTGAAAGGTATGGGCATTCCGATGTCCCGACTGAGCACTAGTAACATGAGCTTTCATGGAGTTATACCAGGGAAGAAGGCCGAGTCACTCGGCCAGATAGCTTTGGACGTGGTGTTTGGTGATTCGAAGCATTTTCGCAAAGAAAAGTTGACGTTTGAGGTCGTGGATTTTCAGAGTGCATATCATGCCATTTTGGGGAGACCAGCTTACGCACGATTTATGGCTCGACCATGCTACGTGTACCTCAAATTGAAGATGCCCGGCCCCAAAGGAGTGATCACTGTCACCGGTGATCGGAAAAAGGCAGAAGAGTGCTTTCAGAAGGGCTCCAAGATCGCCGATTCCCAGGTGACAGCGGTCGAGTTCGAAGAATATAAGCAAAACGCAGATCCCAGTGACTTGCTGCGATCCAAGAAGCCCGCCACAGAGTCTGCATTCCAGTCGTCCGGTGAGACGAAGCCTGTTCACATTCACCCGACCGACCCCGAAGCACCTCCGACCCGCATCTCCACGACACTCGACCCAAAATAGGAAGAAGCGCTCATCCAGTTCCTCCGTGAGAACTGGGACATTTTTGCATGGAAGCCCGCTGACATGCCAGGTGTTCCCAGGGGACTGGCTGAGCATCGCCTAAGAGTCGACTCATCTGCAAAACCAGTCAAAGAGCATCTTCGGCGGTCCGCCGTCCAGAAGAGAAAAGTCATTGGCGAAGAAGTGGCTCGACTGTTGGCGGCAGGATTTATCCGAGAGATATACCACTCCGAGTGGCTCGCTAATGTCGTCATGGTTCCTAAGAAGGACAAGTCGCTCCGAATGTGCATTGATTTCAAGCACATCAACCGGGCCTGCCCGAAAGATCATTTTCCTCTCCCTCGCATAGATCAAATTGTTGACTCGACCGCGGGATGTGAGAGGTTATCTTTTTTAGATGCCTACTCCGGGTACCACCAGATCCGTCTGTACGGGCCCGACGAGGTAAAAACAACTTTCATCACTCCATTCGGGTGCTTCTGCTATATCACCATGCCATTCGGCCTCAAGAATGCCGGGGCCACATTCATGCGAATGATTCAGAAGTGTCTACTCACTCAAATCAGTCGGAATGTGGAAGCTTATATGGATGATATTGTTGTCAAGTCACGAAAAGGTTCCGACCTGCTCGCTGACCTTGCCGAAACATTTGCCAACCTCAGAAGGTATGATATCAAGCTCAATCCATCGAAGTGCACATTTGGAGTTCCTGGTGGCAAGTTACTCGGTTTTCTCGTTTCCGAACGGGGAATCGACGCTAACCCAGAGAAGATTGGCACTATTCTCCGAATGAAACGCCCTGTGCGAGTGCACGATGTCCAGAAGCTTACTGGATGCTTGGCCGCATTAAGTCGATTCATCTCACGACTCGGTGAAAAGGCATTGCCTCTTTATCGACTGATGAAGAAGACAGACAAGTTCGAGTGGACTCCAGAAGCTGATGCAGCGTTTGCCGAGCTAAAAGCTCTGCTCTCCACCCAGCCGGTGCTTGCTGCTCCAATCAGCAAAGAGCCTCTGTTGCTCTATATCGCAGCCACAGGACAAGTCGTCAGTACCGTGCTAACGGTCGAGCGGGAAGAAGAAGGAAAAGCCCTCAAAGTTCAGCGCCCAGTGTATTATTTGTCTGAAGTCTTGACTCCATCCAAGCAGAGATATCCTCATTATCAGAAGCTTGTATATGGAATATACATGACCACAAATAAGGTTGCTCATTATTTCTCTGATCATTCCATCACAGTCGTCAGCGACGCTCCACTATCAGAGATTTTGCACAATAGGGATGCAACTGGTCGAGTGGCCAAATGGGCGATTGAACTTCTTCCCCTTGATATCAAGTTTGAGGCAAAGAAAGCCATTAAGTCCCAGGCAATAGCAGATTTCCTTGCCGAGTGGATTGAACAGCAGCAGCCGACTGAAGTTCACTCGGAGCATTGGACCATGTTTTTTGATGGCTCTAAGATGTTGAATGGTTCCGGTGCTGGGGTTGTCCTGGTTTCCCCCAGAGGAGATAAGCTCAGATATGTGCTCCAGATTCACTTTGATTCCTCCAACAATGAGGCAGAATATGAAGCCCTCTTATATGGGTTGCGCATGGCCATTTCACTCGGCGTCCGTCGCCTGATGGTCTATGGCGACTCGGATTTAGTGGTCAATCAGGTGATGAAAGAGTGGGACGTGAGAAGCCCAGCCATGACTGGATACTGCAGTGCAGTGAGGAAGCTGGAAAAGAAGTTCGAGGGGTTGGAGCTCCATTATATACCCCGACTGAAAAATCAAGCAGCTGATGATCTAGCAAAGATAGGTTCCAAGAGAGAAGCCATTCCGTGTGGTGTGTTCTTGGAGCATATACACACTCCGTCAGTCAAAGAGGATCCTTTCACCGAAGAAACTCCACAGCCCAAGAGTGCCACAGATCCGACTGAAGTTGAAGTCCCAGCGGTGGTCGACTTGATCATGGAGGTTTTGGTGGTCATTCCCGACTCGACGATTCCGTATGTCGCATATATCCTGAGGAAAGAGCTCCCGGAGGATGAGGAAGAGGCTCGACAGATCGTCCGTCGATCTAAGGCCTTTACCGTAATCAAAGGACAATTATACAGAGAAAGCGCGACTGGAGTTGGTCAGAAGTGCATAACACCAGAAGAAGGTCGACTCATCCTCAATGATATTCACTCGGGGACCTGTGGTCATCATGCGTCCTCTCGGACCATCGTGGCCAAAGCATACCGAGCCGGATTTTACTGGCCAAAGGCGAATGAGATGGCAAAAGAGATAGTGGATAAGTGCGAGGGATGTCAATTCTACTCGAATATGTCACACAAGCCTGCGTCGGCTCTGAAGACCATTCCACTCATCTGGCCTTTCGCAGTATGGGGATTGGACATGGTCGGTCCTTTGAGAACAGGACGAAGTGGCTTCACGCATGTACTGGTGGCAGTCGACAAGTTCACCAAGTGGATCGAGGCTAAACCAATCAAGAGCCTTGACACCGGTACTGCTGTTAGCTTCATCAGGGAACTAATATTCAGATATGGAGTCCCACACAGCATCATTACGGATAATGGGTCGAACTTTGACTCAGAGGAATTCAGAGCTTTCTGCAACTCCCAGGGCACACGGGTCGACTACGCTTCAGTCGCCCATCCGCAATCGAATGGACAAGCAGAGCGAGCTAATGGACTGATTCTTAAGGGATTGAAGCCTCGACTGATGCGTGATCTCAAACACGCAGCTGGAGCTTGGGTCGACGAACTTCCCTCAGTACTCTGGGGACTGCGGACCACACCTAATCGGTCGACCGGAAGAACTCCATTCTTCTTGGTCTACGGAGCTGAAGCAGTCTTGCCGAGTGATCTTCTCCACAATGCTCCTCGAGTTGAAATCTACAACGAAGCAGAGGCTGAACAAGCGCGGCAAGATGCAGTCGACCTTTTAGAGGAAGAAAGGGAGATGGCTCTGATCCGGTCGACCATCTACCAACAAGATTTGCGTCGTTTCCACGCCAGAAATGTGAGAGGTCGAGCCTTCCAGGAAGGAGATTTGGTTCTTCGAGTGGATCAGCACAAACCACACAAGCTTGCTCCTTCTTGGGAAGGCCCCTTCATCGTCACCAAGGTTCTCCACAACGGGGCGTACCGTCTTTACAACGTCGAGCATAATATCGACGAGCCCCGAGCTTGGAACGCGGAGCTACTCCGCCCATTTTACACTTAAGTTTTATCACTCGGATGAGTTGCAATAAAGTACTTCTGTAGTTCATGGACCTCAAAATAATAGTGTCATAGTCCCTCCATAATTTCTGTCGCTTTTTATTTTTGTCCAATAAAATTCCCCCTCAGTGGGTGACTTAGCTGCGAATCTGTTTCGCCTAAGTTTGTAAAAATCCTACCGAGTGGCGAGCCAGACTCCCACTCGGAGGCTTAGCTGCGAATCTGTTTCGCCTAAGTTATCAAAATCCTACCGAGTGGTAAGCCAGCCTTCCACTCGGGGGCTTAGCTGCAGCCCTGTGCTCGCCTAAGTTATCAAAATCCTACCGAGTGGTAAGCCAGCCTTCCACTCGGGGGCTTAGCTGCAGTCCAAGCACTCGCCTAAGTTATAAAAATCCTACCGAGTGAGGAGCAACCCTCTCACTCGGGGGCTTAGCTGTAGCCCTGTGCTCGCCTAAGTTACAAAAATCCTACCGAGTGAAGAGCAACCCTCTCACTCGGAGGCTTAGCTGCAGTCCAAGCACTCGCCTAAGTTATAAAAATCCTACCGAGTGAGGAGCAACCCTCTCACTCGGGGGCTTAGCTGCAGCCCTGTGCCCGCCTAAGTTACAAAAATCCTACCGAGTGAAGAGCAACCCTCTCACTCGGAGGCTTAGCTGCAGTCCAAGCACTCGCCTAAGTTATAAAAATCCTACCGAGTGAGGAGCAACCCCCCCACTCGGAGGCTTAGCTGCAGTCCAAGCACTCGCCTAAGTTATCAAAATCCTACCGAGTGTAGAGCAACCCTCTCACTCGGAGGCTTAGCTGCAGTCCAAGCACTCGCCTAAGTTATCAAAATCCTACCGAGTATAGAGCTACCCTCTCACTCGGAGGCTTAGCTGCAGTCCAAGCACTCGCCTAAGTTATCGAAATCCTGCCGAGTGAAGAGTAAACCTCTCACTCGGGGGCTTAGCTGCAGCCCAGTGCTCGCCTAAGTGGACTGAAGAATAAGTCGATTGCAGTAAAGGCGCCTTGCTTTGAACCTGCAAAAGACATTTCGAGCCAAAGGCAATCATATTCAAGCACCAAATTCAAGTTTGAATCGATATCTAAAGGAACCGAGAGTGCTCAGGCGTTAAGCCTGTTAAAGTTTATCGGTTACAATTCCACTCGGCATACCGAGGCAAATTTAAAAGCGTCGAGCCAGAAGAAGTTTTTTACCCCTCCTGTGGAGGGCTGGAAGGAGCAACGAATTCATCAAGGTCAATTCCGTCGGCGATCCGAGTGGCAGCTGCAAGGAAAGTTTCCATAAAGGACCTGAAGTCGTGCTTCTTGGTGTTGGCCACCCGAAGGGCCGCCAGCTTCTCTTCTCGTGCATCCTTACAGTGGACTCGGGCAAGACACAGAGCAACATCTGCACCACACCGAGCCGAGGACTTCTTCCATTCCTGCACTCGACCAGGGATCGTGTTCAACCGGGCCATCAGCGATTCAAGGTCATTCTGAAGTGTCTCCTCAGGCCAAAGCGTCGAGTCGATGCGAGATGTGGCGGCCTTCAGCCTTGCGAGATAGTCCACGACAGCTGCAACACGGGACTCCAGTCGGAGAACATCCATGGCAACTTCATCGTTCACCGGAGAATTGACGGGGTCGAGGTTTGGCTCCAGCCGGCTAGTTTCTTCTTCAAAGTTTTGACAAAATTCTGCAAGGGTGATCACTAAGTCAAGGAGATGGTCGAATGGAAAAATCACAATTGGAAATGTCTGCCAAGCATAGAGGTTTACCTTCAAGCATAAGAAACAGCTTCTTGGCAAGTCCACTCAGGAAGGCCTCCAGATCAGTTTTCTTCCCAGTCAATTTGGCGACTTGGTCGGTCAGGGCAGCTTTATCAGTTTTCAGTCGACTGACCTCCTTGTTGGCAATCCCAAGAGCAGCTTTCAGATTGGTATTGTCTTGTTCAAGCTTGGTGACTGAAGCTAACTTCTCGTCAGCAAGCTTGATCTTCTCAGCTAGCTCAAGGTCTTTCTTCTGTTGGGCCTCCCTTACCTTACCTGCAAGTTACAGCAAGATCAGATTTTGAAACAAGCAAGGGGAAAAGCAGTCGTCAGGGTCTCACCAAACATACCTTCGGTCTCCTCCTTTGCCTTTGTCAGCTTCTCCTGAACCAGCTTCAAGCTCAGCTCGACTTGAGTATGCTTGTGTTCCAGCTCTGAGTAGCGAGCCACAAGATCACAAGAGTTCTGCGAAGAACCAATCGACTAAATGTCAAATTTAATTCACTTCCGAGTGAAAAAGGGAAAAACTCACGTTTCTAAGACTACAGCCGAATACAAGCATTCGACCGTAGTCTCGGGGACTACACCCAGTGGGTGCACTCAGCGTGCCCCCACTAATCCTGTTGAAGACAAAGTCGACCAGTCGACCTCAAAAAAAAAGATGTATTCTCTAAGACTGTGATCAACTGCAAGCAGTCGACCACAGTCTCGGGGACTACACCCAGTGGGTGCACTCAGCGTGCCCCCACCGGTTTGTGAAATCCAGTCGACATAGTCGACTGACAGAAAAATTGACATCATAAAGCCTAAGGCCGACTGCCAGCAGTCGACCTTAGCCTTGGGGACTACACCCAGCGGGTGCACTCAGCGTGCCCTCGCTAACACGGAGTTTTATCGACACACCCAGTGGGTGACTACTATAAATTCCGGAAAAGAAAAGTTTTTGGTAGCATATCCAACAGAACAAACAGCGGTCGACTGACCTGGACATTGCTTTGGAGGGCAGAACTGGCGTCATAAGCCGCCTGACTCGCATCCCGGATGGTCTTCAGCTGCTCCATCATGATTCCCACTTGGCGTATCGCCTCCTTCGCTGCGCCGGCTTGGTCCTCTGGGACGTGGTGCGTCGTGAAGAGGGAGGGCTGCTGAGCACTCGTCAATGGATCTGCGAAGGACACCGTGTGTCGAGTGATGTTCTCTTCCTCCACAGTCAGAATCTCGGGCGCCGTCACATCCTGAGGCACCTTACTGGCAGACGTTTTCCGACTCCTCCTGCGCTTCAGTGGCTCTTCATCCTCATCATCATCAGGGAGATTGATAACAGTATTGGGTGGAGCTACAGAGAAAGATCAGGATCAGAGATCGCGAGTCAGTCGACTAAGAACAACGTTAAGAATACAGTACCTGGGTTCGAAGTTGCTGCGTCCTCCATCTCGTGGTCATCAGCCCGGGCCGAGGTTTCAGAAGTAGCAGCACTGCAACTCCAAAGGATCAGTCGACTAACTTCAGCGTCGACCAGAGACAAAGTTCACACAAAATAAGGAAATATGAGCAGCACGGTTACCCTGATATGGTGGGGATGGACACCTTCATCTTCGGCAGGAGCTTGATCGGCTTCGACGAGGCCGCCCTGGGCTGCTTTGGTGCCTTTTCAGTCGGCACCGGAGAGGTGGTCCGAGGGCGCTTGGTCGACTGAGTGGCGGTCGCAACCCCCTTACCACGTTCGGTCGAAGGGTCGTGGACAAGCTTCGACCGCCTTTCTGAGCGCGGTGGTACGACCTCCTCCTCCTCTTCTTCCTCGTCCTCGACGTCATCTTCATCACCGTCATCATCATCATCGTCGTCAGCATCCTCTGCAACATCCGAGTCCCATTCCTCCTCTTCCTGGCTCTCGCCCCCGCTCGCCTCGCCCTCCTCAGTCGAAGCTTGTGCCCCATTGGGCATCGAGTACAGCTCGGTGAGGGCCTAGCAGATGTCCAGACAAGGATCAGTCGACCAGTCGGCAGGGTAAACAGAAATGAATGCGGCAAGAGCGCAGTGGAGAGCAGGGCAAGTGTACCTTGTTTGGGTCGCTGTTGTGGTCGAGTGGAGGAATCCTTCTGGCTCCGCGTGGGTTATCCTTATTTCCGGTAATGGCTACCATCCATCTTTCCAGAGTGACGTCGTCGACTGCTTCTGGATGGACTCTAGTCTCGTCTTCGGTCCCACAGTACAACCACATGCAGTGGCTCCGGAACTGAAGGGGCTGGATGCGACGCCTGAGGAAGACCTCCAGGAGGTCCATGCCCGTCACTCCCTCCCGAACCAACTGCACCACGCGCTCCATCAACATCTTCACGTCAGCTTTCTCCTCCGGAATCAGCTTCAGAGGGGAGGGCTTGTTCACTCGGTCCATGGTAAACGGAGGGAGTCCACTCGACTGCCCTGGCGTCGACTGAACCTGGCAGTAGAACCAAGTCGACTGCCAGCCTCTGACGGACTCGGGAAAGGTCATGGGCGGGAAGGTGCTCTTATTCCTCACCTGGATCCCCAGGCCCCCACACATTTGGACGACTCGGGTTCTCTCATCACCTGGGCTCGCCTTCTTCACGGTCTGAGAGCGACACGTGAATATATGTTTCAACAAACCCCAGTGCGGTCGACAGCCCAAGAAACCCTCACACATGGACACGAATGCAGCAAGATAGGCAATGGAGTTTGGGGTAAAGTGGTGGAGCTGCGCTCCGAAGAAATTCAAGAAGCCACGGAAGAAAACACTCGGCGGCAAAGAAAACCCACGATCAACATGGGTGGCCAAAAGCACACACTCACCCTCTTCAGGCTGAGGCTGCCACTCCTTCCCCGGAAGCCTCGCAGCTCCGTGAGGGATCAAGCCCTCGTTGGCCATGTCGAGGAGGTCATTCTCTGTGATGGTCGACTGGATCCAGTCTCCTTGGACCCAGCCCTTCGGCAGGCGGGATCTGGACGAGGACCCTCCGCGGCTGGTGGATCTCCCCTTCGCCTTCTCCGACGCCGACGCCTTCTTTGCGCGCTCCAGCACCGCCGTCTTCTCCTTGGCCATGGTCGCCGGCGAGATGCGCGAAGGAAAGTGGTGCGGGGGCGAGAGCGAGCACGCTGGGCGGGGAAGAAGGAAGCAGAGAGAGGGAGAGAATGCTGAGGCGCAGCACAGAAATCCTCGCCGGGCACATTTATAAGGTCCCTTCCGAGTGGATGACAGGTGGGCCCGTCGATCTAATCATATCTGGGAGCAGTTATGCAGACGGGATACGTGGCGAAAAAGGCGGCGCGGAGATCGAGGCGTCTATGCCCCGTCCCATCCGAACGCCGCGGTCCGCCCCGCTTCGCGCGCGTCCCCAAATTTCGCATCCCGCGGAATCCGCGAACAGCAAATCAGTTTGTCAGACGCGGTGTTTCCGGCGATCCGTCGCTCGGAGATCGTCGAAGCCCGAAAGATCACTCGACGCAAAAATAGAATGGATCGAGTCGACTGAAGGCGAATTGCTCCCTGTCGACGAAGAGATTCTTTGGTCCAGGACAATGCACGACCAGGGCACAAAGGTTAATCGGAAACGACATCAACTCCTTCCTCACTCGAAGCCTCAATCCATTCGGGGGCTAATGATGGGGTTATGTACCTAGGGTAGGGTCATGGACCTGATCTAAGTACCTTACCCAAGGACACCCTCAGAAGAAGTCGCCTTCCAGTCGACTAACGAGGGACACACTCGACTGACTTGAAGGACTCGACCACGAAGACTCACTCGACCACCAGAAGGTCAAGAGGCACTCTGCACTGCAACGGCCTGTAATCAAGTAGACTTTATGATAATAAAGGCACTTTATGTGGGGCGTTACCAGTAACGCCCCAGACTTAACTCACCTTAAACCCTCTCCTACGTGGGCTGGCTGGGGTCCTGGCGCACTCTATATAAGCCACCCCCCTCCACAGGCAGAAGGGTTCGGCACCTTGTAGCTCATATACTCATAATCCACTCGACCGCCTCCGGGCTCCGAGACGTAGGGCTATTACTTCCTCCGAGAAGGGCCTGAACTCGTACATCCTTTGTGCTTACAACCTCTCCATAGCTAAGACCTTGCCTCTCAATACCTACCCCCACTCTACTGTCAGGCTTAGAACCACGACACCTGTCTCCGAGCCATGGATGCCGCAGCACGAGCTACATAAGCCCTCGACGACTACGTCCTGCCCGTGAGCACCACCACGAGGGCGCCTTCCCTAGGGACCGCGCCGACTGCGGGCTGGATGATATGAACCAGTGTCAGCGAATTGTCGAGGGAGTTGTGCTCGTTAGAGATCTGACCAGCCTGAAGGACGTGGGTGATCGCATTTGAGGTGGTGACGCTACTCACCGTGGTGTTCAACTGATCACCTAAACAAATAAGTGGCACAAGCAATCAGGTATATGTCAGCAGTTCGTGGGTCTCCAATGGCAAAGACCCGTGAAGTCTTGGCTGGCGGCGGTGCAATGCAGTGAGAGAGAGAGGGAGAGAGAGAGAGAAATGAGAAGAATTGGTGCGATTTTTTTAGAGGATCGGTGGAGAGATTTATTCCTTCAGGGAAATGAAGGACCGTAGTCACCCGCGTATTAATTTTCACTGTTATCAAAGCAGTTTCCTTATTCTCTCAAGTGTTATTGGCTAGCTTAGTACATATGATAGTATGTGCGATCCTATATTGATGGCTACTACTACATGCATGTAAAAATTGTCGTTTATTGGGCACCCCTAGCGATGGACGCTTGCATGCAACAGTCTAGCGATAGACATTTTTTTTGCTAATGATCTATTGCATGCAGGAGGCCTTGATGGATGGAGAATTCCACTACGTTAAAAGCTTATGTGGAAAAGTGATGACATGGACAGTGTGCATGCTAAAAGAATCACTACTAGGAAAAATCTTATACACAGAATCTTACCAGCAGCGCTCTTCAAAATACAACGCTACTGCTATTTAGCAGTAGCGTGTTAAAAAAACGCGCTACTGAAATAAAAATAACAGTAGCGCGTCCCCTCTAAACCGCGCTACTGCTCTAATTGCCATGACCTCGCCGTCCAGCTAGTTATAGCAGTACCGCCCTATAACGAATCACGCTACTGCTATAGATGTTAGCAGCAGTGCACTTCTGTAAAACTCGCTACTGCTAAGTTCAGCCCACAAGTTTAGTCCCACCTTGCTCCGCGAACAGGGTTTTTACCACCTTAAATATGTTACTTCTCAAACTATCACAACCACTTGGTCTTCACTAAACTCTATGTGTAGAATTTGTGGCCGCAATATGAGTCTTCTCCGGTTCCTACCGAAGAGGACTCATATTGACAATTCAGATTGTACACAAAAACATCATTGATGGCCAATGTTTTGCATGCTTACACTTAGCAGTAGCGCTTTTAGTAGCAAAGCGCTACTGCTAGTCCAACTTAGCAGTAGCGTGCATCCCAGCACAGCGCTACTGCTAGTCCAACTTAGCAGTAGCGTGCATCCCCGCACAGCGCTACTGCTATTCTCATTAGCTGTAGCGCGTTTTCTTACCCGCGCTACTACTAACCCTACCTTATCCCGACATGCACGGCCGACCCTCTCTCTCACTCACTCTCCCCCTCCTCAGTCACTCTCGCCCGCGCCGATAACCGTCATCGTCCATCGCCGCCGCCGCCGTCGTCCGTCCGCCACCGAGGTACTCCCCCTTCCGTCCCTCCTCCTCCCACCGCGCCCTCCTCCCTCCTCCTCCCACCGCGCCCTCCTCCCACCGCGCCCCCTCCCTCTGCCTGCGGCCGCCCCCTCCTCCCTCCTCCGCCGGCA
>NC_041387.1:260116673-260149008 GCF_002162155.2 Triticum dicoccoides
TCTGTTCTTGCAAATTGTAGGTGTTTTGAATAAAATAGAAGTAATAAAATTTAGGGTAGAACTAGGGTAGTAGAATTTTTAGAAAGTGTTTAATAGAAATAATTTATTTACTAAGTGATTAATATAACTAGTTTATTTATATTAAGTGCTTAATAGTACTAGTTTATTTAGTAAGTGCTTAATAGAACTAGTTTATTTATAGTAAGTGCTTAATAGAACTAGTTTATTTAGTAAGTAGTTAATAAAACTAGTTTATTTTGTAAGTAGTTAATAAAACTAGTTTATTTAGTGTTAGGATTATATATAAGATATTTTCAAATGTTTTTTTCCATATTTTGAACCATTGAAATGCAATGACCATCGATAAGTGGCCTATGTTTTGCCGGAGTGTTGATTAATTTCTGTTCCGGCAAATATCAGGCGCTCGATATGTCCTTTTAGCAAAGGTCATGCCAGATTTTTTGGGTTTTGCCGTGGAGTTATAATCTTTGAATTTTGAACACAGGAGATGTCTGATGATGACGGGATCCCGGAGTGCGGGTACTGCTACGATGACCGTGGTGTGTGCGACATGTTTCCTCACCTGCGAAATGATAGGTTTTTCACCGTGAAGCTGGAAGAGACCTTCGATGTTTGTACGGTATGCAACGGCAATCATTTCATCGTAATAAATATCATCGCTTGTGCTTCTTTTGTTCAACGTGTAATTTATGTATTTTTTTCAATTCGACTAGTACATCCCGTACCATGCTAGACCATATGTATTGGAGAAGCTTGGTTTTGGTTTAGATGACTTTGATAATGTGGAGATGAGGAGGGCTCACTTAAGAACTAAACATGGTTATGAGTTTCTGGTTAAGTTCTACAATGCGGTCGGTCGCTCCCATTTCGGTTGCTCTAATTGGGAAGCTCTCTGCAAGGCATATGGATTTGAGGAGGGAATGTGAATAAGATTTGATATTCGTTCCGAAGATTATTATTATGATGATAATATCGACATCTGGGTGGATGTGGATATGCCTCCAGTTTACCTAGATGTGAGTTTGTCAAACTAATTTGTTAATTTTAGTAATTTATCTTGTTAATTTAAAAATATTTGGTGTTCGTCCGTACTAAACTTATTTATTTATAATTGTCAGCTTATTTCTTATCTTCAAGAAATACTCGGAAGGTAGTAGACAACACATACTACAACTATGACTCCAAGCTTAATTGTGAGGAGAAAGGTTATCTTGTCTCATTCATAGAAGATGTTGAGGCCTTCAAAACCAGTCACTCTATCAGCCCAAATTATACTAGATACGTGCCACTAGTCCATAAATTGCTTGATGGTAACTTCATTGCCAAAAACTTGGTAAGATTTTGTTAATGATGGTAACTTCATTGCATACATTATTCTTAAGTAAACTACATTGCTAACTATATATGTTACTATTTTGTTTTTGAACAGAGGCTCCCGAAGCAGGTTGTGCCTGACATGCTATGTACCGAAGGTGATATGCATATGGTTAGCTTACGACCAACTCCTTCGGAGGCTTACCATACTGCATACTCGATTTCTTCAAATGATGGAAGGCTCAAAATCAAAGAATGGAGCAAAGTGATAAATGCGCACACGCAAATAATTGGAGACAAAATGAATGTGCGCAAGCCAAAAGTTGGAGATAGGTTTATGTCCATTCTCCATTATGGTGAAGGACTGGTTTATCTGTTTTATAGTATTTTAGCTAGGAGAGAGGAGTAGGTCCTAAGTATTAAGAACAATTAGTTAGTGTTGATTATATATGACTACAATGTCTTAGACTTGATGGTGATGCTGAGTAGGAGTAGTGATTATGAGGAGGATTTGTTATTATAACTAGTGACGAAGTTGTTATATGATGTCTCATCATGGACGAAAATGATGATTATGAGGAGTTATATGACAATGATATATTATGATGATAAGTTGTTAATGATATTATGATGATGATGATGATAAGTTATTATGTCATTGGGTGAAAGAACCGTGGATTAGTTTCAAATGGATGGATCCAAAGTGACCATTGGTTACTTTGGATCCATGCACTTGAAACTAATCCAAGGTTATTTGACCTAGTGATTTAATAACTCATTATGATGTTAAAACAATCTCTAAATTACTACTGTATGAAAAATTGTATACAGGTGTATGAATACGACCTAAAATTTAAAAGAAATGGAATACGGAATAATAGTAGTAGCGGTTGTTCTCAAAAGCGCTACTAGTAATTAGCAGTAGCGATTGGCATGGAAAGCGCTACTACTAAGAAGATATATCAATAGCGTGTGCCAGTCGATGCTACTGCTAAGCTTTAGCTATAGCACCTTATCAGTAGCGCGCTTACCCACGCTACTGATAGGCCAAAAACCAACACTACTACTAGGCTTTTCCCTAGTAGTGAATAGGTAGAGGTGGGGAGCAACTTCTTAAGAATGTTAGATGCAAGGGAGTTATGTGCAAAAACTCGCTTCCGACCACTAGTAGGTGGGCCTACATGATGCTGGCATGCCACGTGTGCAGGCCATACACCCGAATATGGTAGAAAGTATCGTATTTGCACGCTGTGACAAGTTAAGCGACCATAAATCGGTATTTTGCACGTTTCAGAACTGAATTGGACATCAAGCGCAACTTCTATGACTCCCATTGATATTACCTCTTTACTTTAACCCCCTTGCTAAGTCGGTCGATTATGTCAATTGACTCATGAGTCGACGGCCCCACCCTACTCAAGCCGCTCCGATCCCAACTATCTACGACTGTGAAAAACGATAAAAATGCCAAGGATGCGTTTGGTCATTTTTTTGCCCATTTGCATACTTGTCCCTGTTGGGTCTGGTTGAGCATATACAGACAAAAAACCAATATCTGCATGTTGATTGGTTGCCTGCATATCATGTTACAGGGATAGAAAAGAATTTATGGAATCGTTTTTATTGCTTGAGCCTCGTGGGCATATATATAGGAGTACAACGACCAACTTGGAGTACAAGACAAGGAAGGACCAAATCTTAGTTTATCCTATACTTACTAATAATCATAATACTCCGCATCCCCCCGCAATCACAATGGTAGCGACGCAGATGATGAGACTCGAGAAGAAATCTGAAGGCAAGCCGATGGACACCCCCACAGTCGTAACGGTCGACGCATTGCTGAAGTTGTGGCTGGAGTTAGCTGTGCGAAGAACACCGTGGTCGATGTCGATTCAAGGTGGCCGGTGTCGAGGAAGTCGTCGCGGAGCCGCGGGCGCAAGGAGGCCCTGAGTTAGTCATGGGCGCAATGGTGTCGGAGTAGTGGTGCGCCGGGAAGAAGATGTTATTACCGAGGCATCACGACGGGTTTGCCAAACCCGGGGACACATCGTAGATGAAGGTATGCATCGGTGTTGCCAGCACCAGCGTGCATAGACGGACGAAGACAAAGTTGACCAAGCGCTGCACCAGGCTTGCTAGGACCATGGACAAATCATGGACGAAGGCATGCATCGATGTTGCCAGCACCGGGCATGCATAGACGAGTGACATGCACGAGTTGTACGCCATGTCGAGGAGTCGGAGGGGCCAGTAGAGAAGGAAACTCGACGACAATTGTCGCATCAATGGTGTGGGGACAATGTCACCAAGGATGGTAGGAGTAGACGAAGTGGTCGGGGAAGATAACGATGACGATGGCGAGCTGGTGCTGGATGAAGACGAAGGGGTGGACGAGTGGCGGCGGCTACAGGGGTAGCAGCAGCAGCGGCGGCGGCTAGGTTAGGAGCGCGGCGGTGGTGCTCGAAGTAGGCAAGGACCCGACAAAGTAACGAAGACTAGCGCAGACGGTGGCATTCCCGCGCCAAGGGAGGCAGCACGACGCATATCATGGGAAGTCGACGCACAAGGACGACAAAGTAGATTGCGGGCCACGGTGCTATGACCCGATGGGGTGACGCAGTAGGCAGGTCAATGTGACGGCGGAAGACCTTCGGGCAGTGGCGTGGACCGCGTGTCACGATACTATGACCCGAAGAGGCGACATAGTGGCGACATGCGAGTCGGTGCAGCCGTGGGGAGAACAACGGGCCGGTGCCCCATTGCTTGATTGGTGAAGGGCGCACTGAACTCGAAGACGATCTTAACAGGACCTGGCGGAGGCACGGACAAGCGACTAGCTAGGTCGGTCGCGCGGTGCGGATGGAGCGGAGCGGCGACCAGGTGAACAATCTAGCCGCTTGCAAGGTTGGGGTCACCCGTCGGTGATGAGGTGGCCGAGCCACCGAGGCGACGGCGAGGGACACGCGAATAGCCGGCGCGTGCACGCGGCCCAAGCCCGAGACGGGTGCAAGATGCACATCACAACAAAGTCAGTCCATGCAGGATCCTAATCAGATGAGGGTGATGATGGTCAAAGTAGAGCAACAGGCAGGTAGACGCGCGATCAACAACAGGCACGGGTTGCCGCATCACGCGAGACTGCCGGTTTGGGGAGGAGGTCGGGTGGTCGCGCCGGTGTCAGAGTAGAGGCGCGTGGGTGTCGGCGGCAATGTCGGGTGATGGAAACCAATCTTACATCGGAAAACCAAAAAGAAACACCGATCAAGATGACAGGTAAGAGAGAAAACCCAAATCAAGAGATCGGGAAAAAAACTCTCTAGGGCAGGTGGTCAGGGTAGGCGGTCAACACAACCAGCGGACAAACCCTAGGTACGGGCGACGTGGCCCCCAGCGGCTGTAATGGAGGCCGACCGCCCCGGGGGTGGCATGCAGAGGGGAAGCGATGGCCGATGGCTAGGGTTAGATCGGTTTGGCTGATACCATGTTAGATGGATAGAGAGGGAATTGATGGAATCATTTTTTTGCTTGAGCCTCGTGGACGTATATATAGGAGTACAATGACCAACTTGGAGTACAAGACAAGGCAAGAACGAATCCTATTATATCCTATACTTCCTAATAATCATAATAGTCACACATCCCCCTACATTCAGAATGGTAGCAACGCAGATGGTGAGACTGGAGAAGAATCCAAAGGCAAGCCGACGGACTCCCCGCACAGTCATAACAGTCGATGCATCACAGAAGTCGTGGCTGGAGTGTAAACCGATGAGGTTGCTTAAGCAACGCAGTAGCCTTTTGTGCCGATGTCGAGGTAGCTGAGAGCGTAGGGTGGAGTAGTTGTGGTCGACGTAACCGTGCAAAGAACATTGTGGTCAATTTCAAGTTGAGGTGGCCAGTGTCGAGGAAGTCATCAGGGAGCCGCGGGCACAAGGAGGCGATGAGTTATTGAAAGTGCAACTAATCCCTGGGTGGTTTTGGTAATTCTTAACAACATATAGCTCATTGAACTAATGCTCTTTCAAGATGATCATTTCAGAAAGTTCAATGATTGGCATGGCATGGACTAGAGATGTGGACTCCTCAAAATGCTAAGGACACAAATTGGGAACAAGCTCAAGACTCTACATTTTTTCTTTTTAGTGATCCAAGATCACATTGAGTCCATAGGAAAGTCAATACTATTAAAAGGGGATGAGGTGTTGCTTAATGACTTACCTGCTCAAAATGCTTAGTGATATGCTTCAAAACCCTCAACCACTTTCTCATTTCAACATATGTCCTAAACCTAAAAGTCAAACTTGGCCCCACCAATTTGATATATCCGGCGCCACCGAGTTCACTTGACATAGCCACTACCACAAATCCCAGTCACTTCAGTTTCACCAATATGGATCTCGGTCTCACCGAGATGGGATTGCAAACTCACTATTTCCTTTTTGTAACGTTTCGGTCCCACCGAAATGAGCGAATCGGTCCCATCGAGTTCGCAATGCAAACTCCCTGTTTCCTTTTCGTAACGTTTCGGTCCCACCGAAATGAGCGAATCGGTCCCACCGAGTTTGCTTGACCAACTCTCTATGTGCCTATTACTGAAATCGGTCCCACCGAGTTCATGTGATCGGTCACACCGAGATTACATTATGCCCTAACCCTAGTGCATCGGTCCCACCGAGTTGATCGTATCGGTCCCACTAAAAAGCCTAACGTTCATATTTTGACCTGGATCGGCCTGACTGAGTTTTACCATTTGGTCTCACTGAGTTTGGGAATCTATGTGTAACGGTTAGATTTTGTGTGGAGGCTATATATACCCCTCCACTCATTCATCATTCATGGAGAGAGCCATAAGAACGTACCTACACTTCCACCATTCATTTTCTAAGAGAGAACCACCTACTCATGTGTTGAGACCAAGACATTCCATTCCAACCACAAGAATCTTGATCTCTAGCCTTCCCCAAGTTGCTTTCCACTCAAATCATCTTTCCACCATAGCCAGATCTGTGTGAGAGAGAGTTTATTGTTGGGGAGACTATCATTTGAAGCACAAGAGCAAGGAGTTCATCATCAACATACTTGTCAAGAGTGGTGTCTCCTAGATTGGTTAGGTGTCACTTGGGAGCCTCCGTCAAGATTGTGGAGTTGAACCAAGGAGTTTGTAAGGGCAAGGAGATCGCCTACTTTGTGAAGATCTACCCAAGTGAGGCAAGTCTGTCGTGGGTGATGGCCATGGTGGGATAGACAAGGTTGCTTATTCGTGGACCCTTCGTGGGTGGAGCCCTCCATGGACTTCCGCAGCCGTTACCCTTCGTGGGTTGAAGTCTCCATCAACATGGATGTACGATAGCACCACCTATAGGAACCACGCCAAAAATCTTCATGTCAACATTGCGTTTGCTCCCTCCAAACTCCTCCCATTTACTTTCTTGCAAGTTGCATGCTTTACTTTCCGCTGCTCATAGACTCTTTGCATGCTTGCCTGAATTGTATTGTGATTGCTTGACTTGTGCTAAGTTGCTAAAATCTACCAAGAATTAAAATTGGGAAAAGGTTAGGTTTTTAATTGGTCAAGTAGTCTAATCACCCCCCTCTAGACATACTTTCGATGCTACAAGTGGTATCAGAGCTTTGGTCTCCATTTGCCTTGATTTCCATAACATTGGTGATCATAGCCTTGGTTTCACAACCCAGGAGAGTATGGCGTCTAGCAAGGGAAATTACCACCATAGAGGTCCTTACTTTGATGGTACTAATTTTGCTAGTTGGAAACATAAGATGAAAATGCATATTCTTGGATACAACCCTATTGTTTGGGCTATTGTGTGTATTGGTTTCCAAGGTGAATGCTTCGATGGGAGAGAACCGAATCATGAAGCTAACGCGTAAGAATTGAAGATGTTGCAATACAATGCTCAAGCTTGCGATATCCTCTTCAACGGACTGCGCCCCGAAGAATTCAACATAATCAGTCGTCTTGAGAATGCAAAGGAAATTTGGGATACTTTGATTGATATGCATGAAGGTACCGACTCCATCAAGGAATCCAAGTTGGATGTGCTTCAAAGTCAACTTGACAAGTTCAAAATGAAGGATGGTGAAGGTGTCGCTGAAATGTACTCAAGGCTTGCTCTCATCCCAAATGAGATTGCCGGCTTAGGAAGTGAAGAGATGACCGACAAATTCATCATCAAAAAGATCTTGAGAGCCTTGGATGGAAAATATGATACCGTGTGCACTTTGATACAAATGATGCCAAACTACATAGATCTCAAGCCAACCGAAGTCATTGGAAGAATTGTTGCTCATGAGATGTCACTCAAGGATAAAGAAGAGCTTCACAACAAGTCTAGTGGTGCTTACAAAGCCTCATGTGATGCTCCTACATCATCAAATGAGAAACGAGCCTTCAATGAAGAATTGAGCTTAATGGTGAAGAACTTTAACAAATTCTACAAGAGTAGAAGCAAGGAAAGAAGTTCCAAGTCAAGGTCCTACAACGACAAAAGATCTTCTAGTCGTGAGCGAAATTGCTACAATTGTGGAAGACCCGGACAGTACTTCAATGAGTGTATGGCTCCCTACAAAAGAAGAGAAGGCTCACCTAAAAGGAGGAGCAAAAGGGAAGAATCACCTCCAAGAGAGGGAAGGAGTAGAGATGATCGCTATGAACGAAGAACCTCTCACAGAAGCAAGGATTTGGAAAGGGAGGACAAGTCATCAAGGAGCTACACAAAATGAAGACATCAGGCTCATGTTGTTGAATGAGTATCCGGCTCCGACTCCGACCACCACTCCGAGAGAAGTTATCACTCCGACTCCGAATATACTCAAGATGAAGGTGTTGCCGGTCTAGCACTTGTGTCAACCAACTCCTATGACATATTTGATTCACCAAATGAAGGAATTGGAAGATGCTTCATGGCTAAAGGCCCCAAGGTAACACACCCCGAGTATGTTGATTTCAATAGTGATGAAGATGATTTGCTAGGTGATGATGATTTACTTGTTGACAACTCTAGTGATGAATACTATGATGAAAATGCTATTAATCATGCCAATCAAGATGAAATGATTGACAATGATAAGAAGGAGATTGAGCGTCTAACTAAAGAACTAAACACTCTTGTTAGCTCATGAAACTACTTTAGAAGATCATCGAGAACTTTTAAAAACTCATGAGAATCTACGCTTCGAGAAGCTCAATCTTTAGCAAGAGCATGGGTTCTTAAAAGCCATCAATGATGATCTTCAGAAGAAAGGTTGTTCTTACATTGCCAAGCGTTTACTCTTGTCTACTTACATGCCACAAGTAAAATCTAGCAACAAGGGCAAGAAAGATTCTTCTTCTAGTAGTAACAATAATCATGCTAAATCCAATATTGTTGCTTCTAGTAGTTCTCTTGATTCCACTAATGGTTCTCTTAGCCAAGTTACACTTGAGCAAGAAAATAGCTTATTGAAGGGAATTATAGAGAAAAGTGTTTACAAGAGCCGTGCCAGAAGTAAGCAATTTGAGGAAATTGTACGCAAGCAAGGAAGGCACCGGAAGAATCAAGGTGTTGGTTTTGAATGAAAGTTCAATGCCAATGGAGTTGAGTGGGAAGAAGATCAATACCCCAAAACGAAGTTTGTTCCTCAACAAGAGAAGTATGATCCTACTTACTTCAAGGGGACACAAGCTCAATATGATCTTCCACCACAAGACCACAAGCTAAAAGGCAAGGACAAGCTTCAAGAGGAGATAGATGCATTTGAAGATGCTCCAAAGGCCTTGGTCAAGTGGGTTCCCAAGACTACATCAAGTTCCACTTCATGAAGTACATCTACAACCCCAAGGATTCCCATCAAGATGATGTGGATCCCGAAGAAGAAGAACTAGAGAGTTCTTGAGGGTGACTCCGCCAACATTCTTCACTCATATTCATTTTGGCAAGGATGCTACCTCTTGAGCTTGCGTTGGGTTTCCCTTGAAGAGGAAAGGGTGATGCAACAAAGTAGTGCAAGTATTTCCCTCAGTTTTGAGAACCAAGGTATCAATCCAGTAGGAAACGACGCACAAGTCACCGAATACCTGCACAAACAATCAAGAACTTGCAACCAATGTGATAAAGGGGTTGTCAATCCCTTCATAGTCACTTGCAAAAGTGAGATCTGATAGAGTAACTATTTTTGGTATTTTTGATGTATAGATTGGAAAGTAAAGATTGGAAAATAGTAAACAAAATTCAACAATATGGAAAAGAGACTTTAATATAATGGAAAAGTGACCCGGGGGCCATAGGTTTCACTAATGGCTTCTCTTGAGATAGCATGTATTACGGTGGGTGAACAAATTACTGCCGAGCAATTGATAGAAAAGCGCATAATTATGATGACATCTAAGGCAATGATCATGAACATAGGCATCACGTCCGTGTCAACTAGACCAACTCCTGCTTGCATTACTACTATTACTCCACACATCGACGGCTATCCAACATGCATCTAGAGTATTAAGTTCATAATAACGGAGTAACACATTAAGCAAGATGACATGATGTAGAGGGATAAACTCAAGCGATATGATATAAACCCCATCTTTTTATCCTCGATGGCAACAATACAATACGTGCCTTGTTGCCCCTATTGTCACTAGGAAAGGACACTGCAAGATTGAAACCAAAGCTAAGCACTTCTCCCATGGCAAGAAAGATCAATCTAGTAGGCCAAACTAAACCGATAATTCAAAGAGACTTGGATATCAAATCATGCATATAAGAATTCAGAGAAGAACCAAATAATATTCATAGATAATCTTGTTCATAAATCCACAATTCATCAGATCTCAGCAAACACACCGCAAAAGAATATTACATCAAATAGATCTCCAAGAACATCGAGGAGAACTTGGTATTGAGAATCAAAGAGAAAGAAGAAGCCATCTAGCTAATGACTATGGACCCGAAGGTCTGTGGTAAACTACTCACGCTTCATTGAAGAGGTAATGGTGTTGATGTAGAATCCTTCCGTCATCGAATCCCCCTCCAACAAATTTCCGGAAAAGGCCCTGAGATGGGATCTCACGGGTACAGAAGGTTGCGGCGGTGGAAAAGTGGTTTCGTGGCTCCCCCTGATGTTTTTTAGGGTATAAGAGTATATATAGGCGAAAGAACTAGGTCAGTGGAGCTATGAGGGGCCCACGAGGGTGGGGGCATGCCTACCCCCTAGGCGCGCCCTCCTGCCTCGTGGATGCCTCGTTGAGTCTCCGACTTCATCTCCAAGTCTTCTGGTTTGCTTTCGGTCCAAGAAAGATCATCGCGAAGGTTTCATTCCGTTTGGACTCCGTTTGGTATTCCTTTCCTATAAAACTCTAAAATAGGCACAAAAAATAGAAACTGGCACTGGGCCTTCGGTTAATAGGTTAGTTCCAAAAATAATATAAAAGGGCTTATTAAAGCCCATTAAACATTCAAAATAGATAATATAATAACATGGAACAATAAAAAATAATAGATACGTTGGAGACGTATCAAGCATCCCCAAACTTAATTCCCGCTCGTCCTCGAGTAGGTAAATGATAAAAACAGAATTTTTGATGTGGAATTCTACATAACATATTTATCAATGTAATTTTCTTTATTGTGGCATGAATGTTCAGATCCGAAAGATTCAAGACAAAAGTTAAACATTGACTTTAAAACTGTAATACTTCAAGCATACTAACAAAGCAATCATGTCTTCTCAAAATAACATGGCCAAAGAAAGCTATCCCTACAAAATCATATAGTCTGGTTATGCTCTATCTTCATCACACAAAGTATTTAATCATGCACAACCCCGATGACAAGCCAAGCAATTGTTTCATACTTTTGATGTTCTCAAACTTTTTCAATCTTCATGCAATACACGAGCGTGAGCCATGGACATAGCACTATTGGTGGAATAGAATGGTGGTTGTGGAGAAGACAAAAAGGGGAAGATAGTCTCACATCAACTAGGCGTATCAATGGGCTATGGAGATGCCCATCAATAGATATCAATGTGAGTGAGTAGGGATTGCCATTCAATGGATGCACTAGAGCTATAAGTGTATGAAAGCTCAACAAAAGAAACTAAATGGGTGTGCATCCAACTTGCTTGCTCACGAAGACCTAGGGCACTTTGAGGAAGCCCATCATTGGAATATACAAGCCAAGTTCTATAGTGAAAAATTCCCACTAATATATGGAAGTGACAACATAAGAGACTCTCTATCATGAAGATCATGGTGCTACTTTGAAGCACAAGTGTGGAAAAAAGGATAGTAGTATTGCCCCTTCTCTCTTTTTCTCTCATTTTCTTATTTGGGCCACTTCTATTTTTTATGGCCTCTTTTTTTTATTTAGTCCGGAGTCTCATCCCGACTTGTGGGGGAATCATAGTATCCATCATCCTTTCCTCACTGGGACAATGCTCTAATAATGAAGATCATCAAACTTTCATTTACTTACAACTCAAGAGTTACAACTTGATACTTAGAACAAAATATAACTCTATGTGAATGCCTCCGGTGGTGTACCGGGATGTGCAATGATTCAAGAGTGGCATGTATGAAAAATTATGAACGGTGGCTTTGCCACAAATATGATGTCAACTACATGATCATGCAAGGCAATATGACAATGATGAAGCGTGTCATAATAAACGAAGTGGTGGAAAGTTGCATGGCAATATATCTCAGAATGGCTATGGAAATGCCATAATAGGTAGGTATGGTGGCTGTTTTGAGGAAGGTATATGGTGGGTGCATGGTACCGGCGAAAGTTGCGCGGTACTAGAGAGGCTAGCAATGGTGGAAGGGTGAGAGTGCGTATAATCCATGGACTCAACGTTAGTCATAAAGAACTCATATACTTATTGCAAAAATCTATTAGTTATCGAAATGAATTACTACGCGCATGCTCCTAGGGGGATA
Source organism: Triticum dicoccoides (assembly GCF_002162155.2). Lineage (NCBI taxonomy): Eukaryota > Viridiplantae > Streptophyta > Magnoliopsida > Poales > Poaceae > Triticum > Triticum dicoccoides. The sequence continues at coordinate 260,128,948 of NC_041387.1, forward strand.
GATTGGTAGGAAAAGACCATCGCTCGTCCCCGACCGCCACTCATAAGGAAGACAATCAATAAATAAATCATGCTCCAACTTCATCACATAACGGTTCACCATACATGCATGCTATGGGAATCACAAACTTTAACACAAATATCTCTCAAATTCACAACTACTCTACTAGCATGACTCTAATATCACCATCTTCATATCTCAAAACAATCATAAAGAATCAAACTTCTCATAGTATTCAATGCACTTTATATGAAAGTTTTTATTATACCCATCTTGGATGCCCATCATATTAGGACTAATTTTATAACCAAAGCAAATTACCATGCTGTTCTAAAAGACTCTCAAAATAATATAAGTGAAGCATGAGAGATCAACAATTTCTATAAAATAAAACCACCTCCGTGCTCTAAAAGGATATAAGTGAAGCACTAGAGCAATATTGTCTAACTCAAAAGATATAAGTGAAGCACATAGAGTATTCTAATAAATTACGATTCATGTCTGCCTCTCCCAAAAGGTGTGTACAGAAAGGATGATTGTGGTAATTAAAAATCAATTAATCAAATCATACAAGACGCTCCAAGCAAAACACATATCATGTGGTGAATAAAAATATAGCCTCAAGTAAAGTTACCGATAGACGAAGACGAAAGAGGGGATGCCTTCCGGGGCATCCCCAAGCTTAGGCTTTTGGTTGTCCTTGAATTTTACCTTGGGGTGCCTTGGGAATACCCAAGCTTAGGATCTTGCCACTCCTTATTTCAAAATCCATCAAATCTTACCCAAAACTTGAAAACTTCACAACACAAAACTTCAACAGAAAATCTCATGAGCTCCGTTAGTATAAGAAAATAAACCACCACTTAAGGTACTGTAATGAACTCATTATTTATTTATATTGGTGTTAAATCTATTTTATTCCAACTTCTCTATGGTTCATACCCCCCGATACTACTCATAGATTCATCAAAATAAGCAAACAACACGCGAAAAATAGAATCTGTCAAAAACAGAACAGACTGTAGCAATCTATAACTTTCGAATACTTATGTAACTCCAAAAATTATGAAATAAATTAGTGGACGTGATGAATTTGACTATTAATCTTCTGCAAAAATAATCAACCTAAAATCACTCTCCTGTAAAACATGACAGCTATTCTCGTGAGCACAAAAGTTTCTGTTTTTTACAGCAAGATCGCAAAGACTTCACCCAAGCCTTCCCAAAGGTTCTATTTGGCACAAACACTAATTAAAACATAAAACCACATCTAAACAGAAGCTAGGTGAATTATTTATTACTAAACAGGAGCAAAAATCAAAGAACAAAAATAAAATTGGGGTGCCTCCCAACAAGCGCTATCATTTAACGCCCCTAGCTAGGCATAAAAACAAGAATAGATGTAGGTATTGCCATCTTTGGTATGCAATCCATAAGCGGCTCTCGTACTAGATTCATAAGGAAATTAAATTTTCTTCCTAGGAAAGTGTTCCATGCCCTTCCTTAATGGAAATTGGAATCTAATGTTTCCTTCTTTCATATCAATAATTGCACCAATCGTTCTAAGGAAAGGTCTACCAAGAATAATAGGACATGTAGGATTGCAATCTATATCAAGAACAATGAAATCTATGGGCAAATAATTCCTATTTGCAACAATAAGAACATCATTAATCCTTCCCATAGGTTTCTTATTGGTGGAATCTGCAAGATGCCAATTTAAAGAACAATAATCAAATTCACGGAAACCTAGCACATCACATAAAGTTTTTGGAATCGTGGAAACACTGGAACCCAAATAACACAAAGCATAACATTAATAATCTTTAATCTTAATTTTAATAGTAGGTTCCCACTCATCATAAAGTTTTCTAGGGATAGAAACTTCTAGTTCAAGCTTTTCTTCATAAGATTGCATCAAAGCATCAATGATATATTTAGTAAAAGCTTTATTTTCATTACAAGCATGAGGAGAATTTAACACGGATTGCAACAAGGAAATACAATCTATTAAAGAACAATTATCATAATTAAATTCCTTGAAATCCAAAATAGTGGGTTCATTGCTATTTAAAGTTTTGACCTCTTCAATCCCATTTTTATCAATTTTTGTATTTAGATCTAAAAACTCCGAATCATTGGGACGCCTTTTAACTAAAGTTGACTCATCTCCAGTCCCATCTTTATCAAGATTCATATTGGAAAACAAAGATTTAATAGGAGTCACATCAATCACTTTTAGATCTTCATCATTATTATGTAGATCCTCCGGTTTAGCGGCCATCTTATTAACTAAGGTGGCTTGTTTATCAGAAATTTGGCCTACTAAATTTTCGAGAAGAGCAAACTGAGATTTCAAACCATAAAATTCCTTAGACATATCATCGAGGTCTTTATTCATGTACTCCATATAACCTTTTTGTTCTTTAAGCTCATTTCTGAAGAAATTATTATGCTCAAATTGCAAAGACGTAAAGCTTCTAACGTTATTTTCAATTTCTTCCAACTTCCTGAGGTGAGGATCAACGCTTTTTGGTAGAGCCATTAAAGCAAACAGGCACACCAACACACAAGCACACAAGAAGCAAGCGAAAAGAGATGAATGAAAGAGGGGCGAAGAAAAGGCAAAGGTTTTCGAAAATCGTTTTAGAAGTGGGAGAGAGGAAAACGAGGGGCGAATGGCAAATAATGTAATGCAAGGGAGAAGAGTTTATGATGGGTACTTGGTATGGCTTGACTTGGCATAGATCTCCCCGGCAACGGTGCCAGAAATCCTTCTTGGCTTGCGTTGGTTTTCCCTTGAAGAGGAAAGGGTCATTCTAACATTCCAAATTTTCAATTTGGAATGTTATATATAGGTCATCGTATGCATATCATATTTTATTGCATTTTGGTTGATCCTAGAAGTCCTAAGCAACTCAAGGACCCACTAAGAGAGTTGGGGATTTCGTTTATTTTCATATTTGAATTTTCTCAAATTTGAAAAGAGGATCACTTTGGTTTTAATCATTTTCCCTCTGAAATATTTCAAATATTAAAATAAAAGAGAGGAGATAAAAACACTTCTCCAAAATAAAAGAAATATTGGATGAAATTTTTTAAAATCAAATAAATAATTTTATTTGGATTATATTGCTATTTTATTTGAATTAGAAAAATATGCATGTTTTCAAAATTGCAGTTTTTAGGCTAGAAAAATGTTCACTTTGTTCTAAATATTTTATTTAGACGATGAAAATTGTTTTTGGCATTTTTAGAATTTTTTTATAATTTATTAGGATTTTTCTGTTTCGGCAGAATTTTTTTTAAGAAAACAAATCGCGCGTCGCCCAACAGGGCCAACGGCCCAGCCGAGCCGGGTGAGCCGCCGCCTCCCGTGCCTCTCGCGTGCGCGTGCCTGAGTGGGCTGCGGCCCAAGCCGTCGCCCCGGTCGACCCCGACCCCCAGGCGGAGTCCCGCCGCTGCACGTCGCCGCCGGCGATGCCGTCGCCGCCTCGGACTCCCTCCGCCCGACCCCCTCCCCAAGCCACCACCCCCGGCCGCCTATAAAACCCGCCGCCCCGCCTTCGTCTCCTCCCGGACCGCAGCACCTCCGCCCCGCGCCCGAAGCCGCCGCCGCCTGCGCCGCCCGCCGTCGCAAGCCGCCGTCGCCCGACGCGACGCCTTCGTTCCATGCCACCGCAGCCGGAGCCCCGCCGGAGGTAGCTGCCGCCGCAGCCATCGGTTTTTTTCGGTTTAAGTAAAAACCGTCGTTTTTTTAGAAAACCCTAGATCTGTATTTTTAGATAGATCGGTTTAGTTTTTGTTGGTTTAGTTGTTTAGCGGATGTTCGTCCGTTTGTTCGTTTTAACGAACGTTGTTCGCCGGTTAGGTTCAGACAGTGAACGTTCGTTCGTTAGTCTGTTCATCTCGTTTTATTTTCCAGGGTTTTATCTGCGATTATTTTCAATCGTGATTTCTGCCCTGATCTTCGTTCTAGTATAACTTTTTGCTCGTTTATCCAAATTATATGAAACCAGCGCCTAAATCTTCATCTCGAAGCCCTCTTTCTACTTAACCAACTTGAACATGATTTTGGTACTGTAAAATTTGACTTTAGTCCAGATTAGTAAATGATCTTGTTTTGTTCGTATCTTGAGTTTCGTTGCTCCATTTGAGTTGATTCTTTTTTGCAAGTTGAAGCTTTTCAGTTGAACTTTCTGTTTGGATCTTATTATTTGAGTTTTACTCGTGCTTCATGCTTGAGTGCTTATGTATGCTATTGTTTGTTTGCGATAGAATTCCCGGAATGCGAAGCATGCTACTACGAGTCTCTAGGTTTTGCAGATCATCAGCAAGGCAAGTAACACTTCGATCACATCCCTTTATTACCCAGTTTTTATGCATTAGTTCCAATCCTCGAACATTGCATGATTAGGAGCTGATTAATATGTGGGTTGGGAAGTAGATGATGAGGTAGATCCTATTTGTCCTTTTATTATCAAACCTTTGGGAGTTACTTCTATGTTATGCTTAGGATTGCTATGCTATGCTCGTAGACGTGGATTGGTTGAGTGTATCCATGACAGATGTGAGAGTTGTTAATTAATGGTTAACTTAAGGTGGCTACTTAAATACACATTTGGGTGGGTTGGCTGCGGGCACCTAGAGAATCCAGTGTTGTCCTAGGATATCCCAGAGTACACGTGTGATCATCCTACGGTTTGCCACCCAGGCTCAAAGGGATCATAAGATTATTCATGCGAGAAAATTCCATGTGCAGCCACAAGCTATTATGGGCTCTAGCATTATTGAGTAGGTTGCATGACCTCTTTCAGTGGTGGGCTAGCAGATGTAGGGGAAAGTCGGTGTAACTGTCCATCCAGAGTAAAGAGTTAATGTTTCTGAAAGACTGTGTCTCAGTCATCCGTTTCTCAAACATCATGTAGTGCGAGAAATCTAACGGAGGAGATTGAGTCTTGTGGGGAAAAGTGCGCAAACCTCTGCAGAGTGTACAAACTAATCATGGTTAGCCGTGTCCCCAGTTATGGACATCTTAAGTATCTAGTTCTTGGATTATCATGTTGATCTCATCAATCTAAATTAATTTCGTTGGGTAAATTGGTATTGCTTAATTGGGATTGAGTTGGAGGAACATTGTCAATGTTTAACAACCATCATGATAGTTAAATAAAATTTATTCCTTTGTTGTAGGGAAAAATTGGCTTTATGCAAAATCTTAACCATAGAGCTTTCCACCATCCATATATGCATGTAGTGATAGCATTTATTCTGTTCATTACTCTTTTGTGTTACATTGCCAGCATATTCCATGTGCTGACCCATTTCGGGCTGCAACATATCATGTTGCAGACTTTTCAGACGACGAGTAAGCAGCGGTAGGTTGTTGTCGTTCACTCAGCTATGCCGTTCGAGTTGATGGACTCACTTTATCTTCCAAGCCTTCCACTGTTATCTTATCTTAGATGGCCTTAAGCCATATTATTGTAATAAGTTCTCTTTTGAGACATTTGATGTAATAAGTGTGTGATTGAAACTCTGTTATAAATCCTTGAGTACTGTGCGTGTCAGCATTACCGATCCAGGGATGCCACTGATGCACAGAGACTACACTGTTTGAGGTCTGGTCGCTACAAGATGGTATCAGAGCACACGCTGACAGTAGGACACAATCACTAAGTTAAACTATAGGTCACTCTTCTCTACTCATTTCTGACTCCTCTCCCTTTTCCACTCTATAGGATGGCGGGCTCAAGGAACAAGTTTACACAACCGGATGAAGACACTCCTTTTGGACGACACTTGAAGGAAGTTACTAGGTACCTGAACATCAGAATACCAAGCTTCATCGGGACCTACATCGTCACTTTACCAGAAGAGGAGCACTGGATGATTCAAGTTCAAGTTCCAGGAAGGACATTCATGCCAGTTACTGAGCCCATAGAGTTTTCCTTTGATGCACCAACCTGGAGTGTAGGAAAGAGCATGGCAGCCCACATCACATGGGACGCATTGGAGAAGTTTATCACAAGGATCTTAAGGACACTATTTACCAGATATGTGGGTGCCAAGATGAGCAATGGGAGATGATCAGCACCAGGAGGGACAAGTCCATTGCAGCTTTCATCCAGGAGTTAAACCAGCACATTCATCACCAGGAGAACCAAATGTGCGCAAGCATGATAGATCTGAAGAAGGCGATGACCGGGATTACGGAGCTAGAGGAGGAACTCAAGTCTACACGCGATGGATATGAGGAGGAAATGACAATACTAGTGGAGAAGAATGATGACCTGACGAGGAAACTAGGAGTATTCATGGGAGACCCCGCGCCAGGAGGAGATGACGACCATTCCAAGGACATTCCTTCAGAGGAGTACATCATCATCGACGACACCGATTCTGACCCCGACGATAGCGATGATGACTACACTGATGAAGCTGGAGCAGATATCATGGAGTCTTCCACCGATCAAAACTTCTAGTCGACCACCATATTATTAGTAGTATTCCCCCATGTATATAGAATAGTCCGAGCACTTTTGTAACGATAGTTAGATTGATTGTATGCCCTTGTTTGAATTGATTGGTGTGATATGATTGTGTTTGTCTCATGAGCATATGGGTAGTGTTTTGCCTTTAGACCTCATTTCTATTCTGTTTTCTCACCTTTTCTAAACCCATCAGATGCCTCCGAGGCGTGACAATGGATTTGCTTTCCCACCGGAGCTCACTCAGTTGATCCAGCAACAGAATACCTTGATGCAGCTACTAGTTCAGAATCAGAACCAAGGAAACAACAACAACAACCCACCACCACCACCACCTGTTGATCACTTAGCCCGTTTCCTAAGGCTGAATCCACCGGTGTTCTCTAGTTGCACTGAGCCGATTGTTGTAGATGACTGGCTCCGCAAGATTGGAAGGGAGCTGACCACTACAGGATGCACGGATGCGAAGAGACTGTGTTTTGCCGCACATCAGCTTGATGGACCCACAGCATCATGGTGGGAGAATTTCACAACCACTTACCCCATTGACACTGTTACACGGGATCAGTTTCAGCAGGCTTTCCGCACTGCCCATGTTTCAGCAGGAGCTATGAACATGAAGAAGCGCGAGTTTCGCAACTTGTGCCAAGGAGGATGCACAGTGGGCCAGTATGTGGATGAGTTTAGTAAGTTAGCACGTTATGCCCCTGATGACGTAGCTACAGATGCTGCTAAGTAGGAGAAGTTTCTGGAAGGACTGAATGATGAGCTGAGCATGCAGTTGATGGTGGCAACATTTAACAACTACAAGGAGTTGGTAGATAGAGCTCTTATGATTGAAGGGAAGCAGCAGCAGATAGAGAGCCGCAAAAGGAAGTATGGACAAGGGAAGTACAATTCAGGAGCTCAGCAGAGACCTCGTTTTACCACGAACTCGGGAGGACACATCCACCATAACCATGGAGGCCATAATTCCAATGGACGAAGTTCGCATAACCATAGTGGCCCCAAGAATGGGAATGGGAATGGAGGAAGCAGCAGCCAGAATCGTTCCAACCCAGCAACACCCGCCAAGAAGGATCTAAGTCACATTACTTGTTTCAAGTGCGGGAAGAATGGACACTACGCCACCGAGTGTTCTGAAGCAAAGAATGGAAATGACAATGGAAGCTCTCGGAAGAAGCCCAACCCTTTCAACAGGGGACAAGTGAACCACATTAGCATGGAGGAGGTTGAAGAGCAGCCAGATGCAGTTATAGGTAAGTTTTTGGTTAAGTCATTTACTGCAATCGTTCTTTTTGATACTGGTTCATCGCATTCATACATATCTAGGGGATTTGTGGATAAGTATATGTTGCCCACCAAAGTTCTTAGGACACCTATGTTAGTAAGCTCGCCAGGAGCGGAGCATATGGCAAGCCAAGGATATTTTCAGATGCCATTGACCATAGGTAGGCATGTTTTCCCCTCAGATCTGATAATTCTGGAGTCATAAGGATTGGATGTGATTTTGGGTATGGATTGGTTATCGATGTATGGAGGAAACATCGATTGTGCCAGTAAGTCAATTATGCTCACCACCCTAGAAGGAAGAAGGATCAAGTATGTATCCCTGCATGTGCCGAACATGACTCAAGTGAATTCCTTATCAGGAGTTGTACAGGAGGAAGTACCAGTGGTGAAGGATTACCCCGACGTATTCCTGGAGGAGTTACCAGGCATGCCACCGGATAGAGACATTGAGTTTTTGATTGAGCTTTTGCCAGACACTGGGCCAATATCAAAGAGACCGTATCAGATGCCCGCAAAGGATTTGGAGGAAATTAAGAAGCAGATTAAGGAGTTACTGGATAAAGGTTATATTCTACCAAGTTCGTCACCTTGGGGAGCCCCAATACTTCTAGTGGAGAAGAAGGATGGATCATTAAGGATGGTTGTTGATTACCATGCGTTGAATGAAGTGACGATCAAGAATAAGTACCCACTATCGATGATCAATGATTTGTTTGACCAGTTGCAAGGAGCTAAAGTTTTCTCTAAGATCGATCTGCGATCAAGATACCACCTGCTGAAGATTCGAGAGCAGGATATACCCAAGACAGCTTTTACCACAAGGTACGGGCTATACGAGTATAACATTATGTCATTTGGTCTGACTAACGCGCCTGCCTATTTCATGAACAAGGTGTTTATGGAGTTTTTGGATAAGTTTGTCGTGGTGTTCATTGATGATATATTGGTCTACTCGAAGAATGAAGAGGAGCATAAGGAGCATTTGTATTGGTTCTCGAGAAGCTTAGGGAACACTTGTTATATGCCAAGTTTAGCAAGTGTGAGTTTTGGCTGAAGGAAGTTGGATTTATTGGACTTGTTATATCCGGAGAAGGAATAGCAGTAGACCCCACCAAGGTTGTTTCTGTGACTAAATGGGTGGCACCCACATCAATTGGAGAGATCAGGAGTTTTCTTGGACTCGCAGGATATTATCGGAGGTTCATTGAGAATTTCTCCAGGATTGCAAAACCCATGACAGAGTTGTTGAAGAAGGACACCAAGTTTAAATGGACTGAGGAGTGTGAAGCTAGTTTTCAGGAGTTGAAGAAACGTTTGGTTACAGCCCCAGTGTTGATTCTTCCAGATCAACGGAAGGATTATCAAGTGTATTGCGATGCTTCTCGTCGAGGACTTGGAGAGTGCTTAAGCAGGAGGGAAGAGTTGTTTCATCTTCCTCATGAGAGCTTAAACCTCATGAGAAAAATTATGTTACACATGATTTGGAGTTAGCAGCCGTAGTGCATGCATTGAAGACATGGAGACATTTTCTCATCGGAAACCATTGTGAGGTATACACGGATCATAAGATTTTGAAATATATCTTCACACAGAAGGAGTTGAACCTCAGGCAAAGGAGATGGTTGGAGCTCATTGAGGATTATGATATGAAATTGCACTATCATTCCGGAAAGGCTAATGTAGTAGCCGATGCGTTGAGTCGTGAGAGTTATGTTAATATGCTCATGACCCGAGGATTACCCAAGGAGTTAGCAGAGGATCTTCGCGAGCTATGTTTGCAAATAGTTCCGAGAGGTTATGTAGCAGCATTGGAATTCAGTCTACTTTGATGAGTAAGATCAGAGAAGCCCAGAAGACTGACAAGGGATTGCAGAGATAAAGGAAAGGATGAGTAAAGGAAAGGCTAAAGGATTTCGTGAGGATGAGCACGATACTTTATGGTTTGAGGATCGCGTATATGTGCCTAATGACCCCGAGATCAAGAAGTTGATTCTGTAGGAGGCCCATGATTCACCGTATTCGATTCATCCAGGAAACACTAAGATGTATCTTGATTTGAAGGAAAGTTTCTAGTGGACAGGAATGAAGAAGGATATTGCCGAGTATGTAGCAGTATGTGATGTATGTCAAAGAGTTAAGGCAGAGCTTCAGAAGCCAGCAGGATTGCTACAGCCGTTTTCGATACCCGAATGGAAGTGGGACAAGCTAGGCATGGATTTTATCACTGGTTTGCCCAGGATTCATTCAGGCTATGACTCTATATGGGTTGTAGTCGATCGATTGAAGAAAGTAGCTCATTTCATCCCAGTGAAGACCACTTATACAAGTGCTAAGTTGGCAAAGATATACATGACCAGGATCGTATGTTTGTATGGAGTTCCGAGGACCATTGTATCAGATAGAGGAACCCAGTTTACTTCAAAGTTCTGGAATCAGTTGCATGAGGTTGTATGAGACTTTGGGTACTAGGCTAGAGTTTAGGCCAGCCTTTCCTCCACAGACAGATGGACAGACCGAGAGAGTCAATCAGATTCTGGAGGACATGTTGAGAGCTTGTGCGCTATATTATGGATCTAGTTGGGACGACAATTTGCCGTATGCAGAGTTCTCTTATAAAAATAGTTATCAAGCCAGTTTGAAGATGGCCCCTTTCCAATCTTTGTATGGAAGGAGGTGCAGGACATCGTTATTGTGGGATGAAGTTGGAGACCGTCAGTTGTTTGGACCAGATTTGATTAAGGAGTCTGAAGAGAAGGTTAAACTGATTCGCGATAGACTCAAGGTAGCCCAGTCCAGGCAGAAGAGCTATGCGGATTCTAAATGCAAGGAGACAGTTTACGAAGTCAGAGACAGAGTATACCTTCGTGTGTCACCACTTCGAGGATTTAAGCGTTTTGGAGTTAAGGGAAAGCTAGCACCCCGTTTTGTGGAACCATACAAAGTTTTAGAACATATGGGAGAAGTTGCTTATAAGCTGGAATTGCCGGAAGGATTGTCAGGTGTTCACGATGTGTTTCACGTTTCCCAGTTGAAGAAGTGCCACGCAGAGATGGCCGATATTCCTTTGAGAGATACAGTGCCACTGGAAGTAATTCAGCTAGATAGTGATTTGACTTACAAGGAGAAACCAGTGAAGATTCTCGAGTTTGCCAGCCGAGTCACACGCAGCAAGGTCATCAAGTTTTGCAAAGTTCAGTGGAACAACAATACCGAGGATGAAGCCACCTGGGAACGAGAGGAAGACCTATGGAAGGACCACCCACACCTATTTTCTAGCCAACCCGAATCTCGAGGGCGAGATTAAACTTAAGGGGGGTAGGTTTGTAACATCCCAAATTTTCAATTTGGAATGTTATATATAGGTCATCATATGCATATCATATTTTATTGCATTTTGGTTGATCCTAGAAGTCCTAAGCAACTCAAGGACCCACTGAGAGAGTTGGGGATTCCATTTATTTTCATATTTGAATTTTCTCAAATTTGAAAAGAGGATCATTTTGGTTTTAATCATTTTCCCTCCGAAATATTTCAAATATTAAAATAAAAGAGAGGAGATAAAATGACTTCTCCAAAATAAAAGAAATATTGGAGGAAAAATGTTAAAATCAAATAAATATTTTTATTTGGATTTTATTGCTATTTTATTTGAATTAGAAAAATATGCATGTTTTCAAAATTGCATTTTTAGGCCAGAAAAATGTTCACTTTTGTCTAAATATTTTATTTAGACGGTGAAATGTGACAACCTGGTTTTTGCCCTCATTTCTTTTCTTGATTTTCAGTTGAGTTGGTTTTGAATTTGGAGTTTTAAATCATTTCATTTGGACTTAACCACTTGGGTACCCCTTGATTTTCACCCAAGTGTTCCCTCTCCTCCTCAAAACCATCATTTCACCCCTGGCCAACCCAACAATATTGCTTGGAAAATTTTTCTTAAATGAAAAATATTCATTTTGGCATCCAAAACCCTAGCTACACCTTTGAGCTCCAAAGCAACCCTAATTTTTCTTGACCCAAAAATCCTGAGAAAATCCCAATTATTCTTTGGACCTTAGGGCACCTTTCTGAGCAAAAGTATTTCACCACTCTTTGGAATATTTTGGCTACAGAAAATAAAGTCCCTTCTGGGCTGAAATGGTAGTTTCTACAGCAACTACCTTTTTACTAGCTCCATTGTAGTTGGTTTTCCCTGTGCTTATTTACCTTAGTAAGAGATAGTAAAACCCCAAAGCTCAGCCCTTGACTCCCAGTAGTTTGATAACAGTAACTCTCCAAAGTTACTGTCCAGCAACTTGTCAGCAGCACCATTTTACTTCTACTGCACCTGGAACCTAACCCAACTGTGGTAACAACTCAGTTTACTAGGGACTACACGCCAGACATCTTTGTTAGTGCGTAGGGTGGCCTGATGTCACGTTCCACGCGGTGACTGCGTTCGTCTGAGCGTGCTGGCATGCAATACGCGCGCTCTGCGCGTCGCCAACACCTCTGTTGAGCGCGTGCTTGCTGCTCGGCCGGCCAGAGCATGCCACCCCTCGCCACCATCCTCGTCTCCACCTCCATAACTCCACCCTGCCGCTCGCCGACGCGGGAGCTCGCCGCAGCAAGCACGTGCATGGTCCGGCCAATGGCACAGTGCACGCGCATTGTGTTTGTCTCTTTCCCCCTCGCTCATGTGCTCGTCCGCGCCTGCGTACAGTGCTTTCACGACCTCCGTCGCCTTCTCCATCGCTCTCTGGCACCGATCGTCGCCGGGCGTCCGGGACAGGTGTCCTCCGACGGAGCCCCAGCCCTCCTCGCCGCCCCGCCTATAAAAGCAGCCCCTCCGCAGCCTCCTGGAGCACCTCAACCACTCCCACTCCCTCCTAGAGCCATTAGAAGCCGCAGCCCGACCGGGCAGGCCGCGAGCTGCTGTCCTGGAGCAGAGCTCGCTGGCGATCCCCTCCGGATCATTCCCGCAGCTCCGGCCCCTCCCAAGCCAAGGCGACCCCGCCAGGGCCTCCGCCTCTCCTCCGTGAAGCCAACCCACCTAGCTGGAGCCCCTGGAGCCGCCCCAAGCCGCCGTCTTCTTCAATTCCGGCAACCTCCGCCCTCTGTCGCCACTGGAGAGGTCAAATTCGATGCCGTCCGGCCACCGTTAGCTACGCTACGGGTACGAGCAGGTGCGCAATCGTCTTCTCCGTTGATCCCTCCCTCTCGTTCGCCTCCAAGAAGCCTCACCGCCGGTGTGAGCTCCGGCGAAGCGCCGCCCCCCTCTGTTTCCCTCTCCCCTCCCTCCGGCCTTACTAGCGGGGCCCGCTAGTCAGCCACTCATTACGCGTGCGAAGCGGTATGAGTGGTGGCGCCCCGGGAGTTTACGCTTTCGACGTCACCCCCTCTGTTTAATTATTTCAAATTCACTTAAATTCCAGGAAACTTCAAATGGCCATACCTTTTTATCTATAAGTCCAAATGCATTGATTCTTTTTGCATCATGTTCCGTGTCCAAAAATCTAACAGCACCCAAAAGATGGGATTTTTCCTTGCTGTCTAGATTTTCTGTAATTTTTAGAAGGTTTCTTGATATTTTCTTTTGGTGATTTTGAATATTTTCAGAAGAACCAGCTTGTCTTGAGGATCACCAGGAGCTTTGTGAACCTCATCAGCACTGAGGCAAGCCACAGTAACATTTTCATAGTGCCACTTCAATATTTGTGATTTTCCTACTTGAACTTATGAATATTCATGCATTTAAATTATATATATGATGATTATATTCTGTTAAATGCTTGTCATGTTAAAATACTTGAACTACAGAATGTTTGAAGTGAATCTTGTTGATAAACTAAGGAGAACTTAGTTGCATGAGATGAATAAATGATATGATCATAGAGTTGGATTATTAGTTTAATTGTTATTTTTGCATGGTTAAAAATGATGAGATTGCTAGTAATGATTCTGGTATAAGTGAGGTGTGATCTTAACCAGAGTAGAAGCATGAGTTGATGATGGCTCCGTAGGAGCATGGTTGATTCAGTTGTTTACATGGTTATGTGGTGCATATGTTAAGTGATGCATAGCATGTTGTGACACCGGTTATTTTTCACATTAAGTTGAACCTGATTAATAACCCAACTTGAACATGTTGTTGACCGGGTCATGGTGCCGCTGAAATGAGTCTTTCCCAGTGCAACCACACTTGCCGATATGGGACGGCCTTAATGCATTTCATTGTCGTGCCTCTGGTCGGTGCCTCCATTTAGGGAAGGGTATGAGCGTGCTGTACCCTGGCCCGGTAGGCAAGCATAACCTTGTGAGCCTGTTGTTTAGTTAATTTTGGTACCGGATCCCAGAGTGGATCGTGGCCACGACGGTGGTCGAGGTGTGTGGAGGTAGACACAGGGCCACCCAGGACTAGCCCGGTGGGGTGTGAGTCGGAATGGCCGGGAGAGTGTCATGACAATGAAATGGTTTCATCAGAACGCTGTTGGTCCACCCAAATGGGAGTGCGAGGCCATGGGTTCCGTAGTGCGGGTACAGTGCACTAACCTCTGTAGAGTGTTTTTAATCTATCGATAGTCGAGTCCACGGTCACGGACACGCTCGAAAGTAGGGTACGCCATGGGTCAACACTTAATAAAATATGCACACTAAGTTTGCACTAAGGATGGCAGTGAGGCCATCGTGTTGAGTTGGCCATGAGATGGTCGGGTTGTGATCGCCGTAAGGATCACGGGCCAAGAGTTGGTCGGGTTATGATCGTCGTATGGATCATAGGCCATGGATTGGTCGGGTGGTGATCGCCGAAAGGATCACAAGTGTGTTTTAGAGATTATCATGTTTGTGGTCTGGAAATGATCACGTCCGGTAAGCACGCCCGTGGAACAAGTACCCGTTGAACATAGTCACATCATGTTAGATGTATGGATGCATTGTTGATTAATGGTTAAATGTCATGATATTGTTTGTCATTATGTTTATGCTTATTGTGAGCTTGCAAGTACATTCAATGTACTGACCTCGTGTGTCATGCCAGATTTCAGGAAAGTCTCGTTGGAAAGGAGTGTTGTCCGAGTCTAGACCGTGTCCACATCGGTGTCCTTGTGCTATGGAGTCCCGCTACGACGTTGTTCCGCTGCCGAGTAGTTGTCATGATCGAGGCCCCTTTATGTTCACTAAATAATGTACATATTGTTCAGCCGCACCGTGTGTGCCGCTTGGCCTCACTAATTGTTGTAATATAAACTATGCTTCGCTAGCATGAATAAAGCGGTTGTTTTTCTGTACCATGTTGTTGTGTGTTGCTAGAAGACAAGGTCTCTGGGCTTGCAATGCAAGGTAAACCGGTCGCTCTGAGCCGGGTGCCATAATGCTTGGTATCAGAGCTCGCTGACTGTAGGCCACGCTAGACTAAGCCGAGTTAATTGGATGCTAGATACGAGTTGTAGCTGAGTGCCGGTAATAATTGTAGCTGGTTGTTGCACTTCATGCACTGATTTTATTTGTATGCTAACCTGCTAATGGTTGTGAGTGTAGATGGCTCCGGTGCTATATCCGTGCCAGTTGCAGCTGATGCCGTACACGTTGCCGCATCTCCTTCATAATGTGTGGTGTCGGCCGTACCCTCACGGAGACAATCCAGCCTATCGTGTGTATCGGGAGCGCCTAGCTGACTCAGTGTATGAGTATCACGCCATGGTTACCCTGCGCGCCAGTTCCTATTCCAGCTCTTAAACTCGTACCTCTTAGAGTGGCTACGCTTCTACCGCTTCTCAGGCTGTCCAGTTTGCTGCATTCGAGGTACTTGTTGAGCTCCGCTACAATGAGATTCGGATGCAGAACGACCCAGGTTTCCGTTACTACCCTTCTCTCCACGATAATGGTCGTGTCCGTTTCCCTATCATTGAGCCAGAGTCTGATAGTGTAGCTAGCCACATTTCTCGCTACATCACTGCTAGCTATCTTCTGATCTACGAGATGGCTCGTGAGCTGAGTCGTGCGCGTACTGCTTTAGCCTCTACTTTAGTCTCTGCTCGCTCAACCACTACTTCTCCATCTGTAGGCTTTACTCCCTACGTCCCTGCCAGTTCTAGGCCCCTATTTCTCCGGTTACTCCTCCGAGTAGCTCGGGCACCGCGACTGCGAGTCCACTTAGTGCTCCTGCTGAGTGGGTTTCACTCCTCGCCACTCCTGCAGCCCCGACGATCCACCGTCCACCTGCTCTTGAGGGAGATCCCTCAAGGCAGCGTCGTTGTGTCACTTTTAATAGGAGGTCTCCGTTAACCCCGTCAGTTCTGGATCCGAGTCCGCTTCAGGAGAGGACCCCGCAGCACCAACGGAGCAGTAGAGCTTTCGAGTATTCTCAGTCGTCGGGATGGAGTATGGATGTAGTCGTACGAGTTATGATGTTTCGTTTCATGTATGAGGGTAGTTGGACCTGGCATGTTGTTATCTTTCATGTATGAGCAAGGTTGGAAAAAGCGGTAGGCGTAAGCGAGGCGGTTTGCCTTCGCCTAGTGCCTAAGCAGTGCTTAAGCGCCCTAGGCGCAACCTAGGCGATTATATAATTTTTACTATTAGGGTGTATATGTGGTTATTATATGTGTATTTTATTAATTTAGGCATATAAGCATGTTAACAACCAGCTACTACGATTTGAATATAGCCCTTTTGGCATATTAGTGCAATATGGCATGATTTCTTGCTTGGGTAGACAATTTCTTACTTGCTCTGCCTAGACTTCTGCTTATGCCCTAGGCGAGGCGTTGGGTCATTGCCTAGCGCCTAGGCGTGCCTAAGCGCCTCCTAGGCACTGCCTTTTCCAATAGAGTGTATGAGTCTATGTATAATTATGTTGGACTTTATTTTATTCACCATATTTTCTTTGTCTTTTCGGTTTCTTTCGATTTTGTTGCTGGCTTCTCCCTAGTTTATGTTGAATGCTTCTCATCTTGGTTGCGTTGACTTGGGAAAAATCATATTAGGATGACGCGGGGAGGCTGCAGTAGCAACGTTCGCGAGGGTTCTCCTGTTCGGCGTTCCACACGACAGGCAGGACAATCACCCGAACCGTATGTTCCACCACTGCCTCCACCGAGCAAATTATGCGTATGTTCGAAGAACGACGAAATAATGATTTGATGGAAATATTCAGAAGTATTCAAGCAATGGTTGGACAGAATGAAAATCAGCCCGTCCCTCACTCCAAGTTATCTGATTTTCAAAGGACTAAGCCTCCTAGTTTCAGTCAGGCCGTTGACCCCTTGGATGCAGATGATTGGCTGAGAACTATAGAGAAGAAGCTTCAGGTTGCTTGAACTGATGAAGAGGATAAGGTTCCGTTTGTAACACATTATCTGGAAGGCGCTGCTGCTATATGGTGGGAAAATGAAAAAGCTATAAGGGCTGATAATGAAGCAATTACCTGGTCGAGATTCAAGGAACAATTCCGGAAATACCACATCCCTACGGGAATCATTAAGACTAAGCAACGTGAATTTCTCGTGCTCCTCCAAGGAAGTCAGTCAGTGGGGGAATATTTGCATAAATTTAATCACCTGTCACGTTACTCTCAATATGACGTGGCACTGAAGAAAGGAAGATGGACAGATTTCTTGGTGGATTAAACCCACAACTTCACTGTGCTCTCAGTGTGTTTGATTTTCCAGATTTCCAAACCCTGGTGAACAAGGCCTTCATTGCTGAAAGGGAACACAAGCTTGCATCAGATAATAAGTCTGCCCATAATGACCACAAGCGCAAGTTTGAGCCCAAAAGGGAAATGCAGCCAGTGCAGAAGGTTCGTACCTGGCAGCCAACTCCGGTGACATACCAGCCTAATTGGCAACAAAATGTTAACAAGGCCAACACCGAAGTCAAGAATGACGTGCTCAACCCAGTTCTGGAGAATCGCATGCACAATAATTCTTGTTACAGTTGTGGACAAACCGGGCATTATGCTAAACACTGTCCCAAGAACAACCGGACTAATGTTACGTTCAAGCCACAAGTCCATTATTTGGAGGCAGGACCAAGTCAACACGACGTCACGGGATACATTCATCACATTTCCGCCGACGAAGCCCAAGAAAATCCCGAAGTCGTCATTGGTATGTGATGCGGAGCATCCCACGTTCATCCCCATGTACACTCCGACTACTCTCCAAACCCCAAGTGGACATATGACGAGACCTTGAACATACGCCATTGGACACAAGGTGAACTCGCTCCTCTCCGAACCATCACTTTCTACATGTGAGATATGGCTACTACCTCCAACGTGTGTTCTATGCATGATCAGGTACTTGGAGGAAAGCCACGAAGCCACCACATCCAACGGAACAGCTAGCGAGGACGCCAAGTACAAGGACCCACAGAAGAAGCTGCGCGAAGCTAAAGCCACCGGACGACCGGCCCAGCCCGGACGTCCGGCCCCTGAGGACCCGAGCCGAATCCACGGACGAGCGGAGCCACCGGACGTCCGACGACTCCCAGCGCCCGGATGACCGCCAGACAACGGACGTCCGACACTCTCCAGTGCCCGGACGACCGATGCTGACCGGACGTCCGACACCACCTGTCCAGAGCGAAAACGCCGGACGTCCGACATGCACCGGACGACCGGACCCTCGCGAGCCACTGGACGTCCGGTACGTGTCGGACGTCCGACGCGTGTGCGCTGCCATGTGTTGGGGCGCAACCCATGTACCCCTTCACTTACCCCTTCATGGCCCTAGACTATATATACTCCTCCACCTCCTCCTAGTTAGGTTTAGCGTTGATTTAGCTCAAGTTAGAGATAGAGCTTCGCTCATCCATCGGATCTCCTCCTCGTGAGAGACCGCGGCCTCCTCGGAGAAGATCCTATCGGATTCAAGACCCCCTCGTGGGAAGATCCCCTTGTGGATTCAAGACCCCCTCGTGGGAAGATCCCCTTGTGGATTCAAGACCTCCTCACGGAGAAGATCGGTTACCTTTATATCCTTACCTTTGTTAATTGTGGATCATATGTATCTCTTTGTGTTTGGTGCTCTAGCACTTGTGTGATTGATTCCTTGTTGGTTGAGTGTTTCTCTTGTTCTCCCCGTGTTTTCCCTCTAGTTCTTCCGCGTGTTCTTCGTGATTCCCCGTAGGATCCACTCCAAACGTGAAAGATCGGCCCCTAGGGTTCCGCCCTACATCATCTATGGTATCATGAGCCACGTTGATCACGTTTTTGGAGCCCCTACCCCTCTTTTTCTAGCTTGATTTTGTTGTTTTCTGTAACGCCCCGAGACCGATGTGCCAGGTGTCGTGCAGTTATTCGCTGTTGTTGCGTTGTAATTGCTTGCGTGTCATGCATCTCATATCATGTCATCATGTGCATTGCATTTGCATACGTGTTCGTCTCATGCATCCGAGCATTTTCCCCGTTGTCCGTTTTGCAATCCGGCGCTTCGTTCTCCTCCGGTGATCATTTCTACTTTTCTTTCTTGTGTGGGGATTAAACATTTCCGGATTGGACCGAGACTTGTCATGCGGCCTTGGTTTACTACCGGTAGACCGCCTGTCAAGTTTCGTACCATTTGGACTTCGTTTGATACTCCAACGGTTAACCGAGGGACCGAGAAGGCCTCGTGTGTGTTGCAGCCCAACACCCTTCCATTTTGGCCCAAAACCCACCTAACTCTGTTCCATCATCTCGGTCGTTCAATCACGATCGCGTGGCCGAAAACCGCACCTCATTTGGAGCTTCCTAGCTCCCTCTACCTATAAAAGAGCACCCCTCCCCGAAATTTCGGATCATTTCGCGGATGAAACCCTAACTTCAGCCTCTCCGCGCCGCCGGACACTTCTCCCCCGCAGCCCGGACAATGTCCGCCGCCCGCTGCCACGTCCCTCCGACCAATGGGGGCGAGCCACGTCAGCTCCGCCGCCCCTCTCCTCCACACAGACGCCGCCACATGTCCTCCCCGCGCCCCACTTCGTCGGGGCCCGGAGGAGCCCAGATCCGGCCCTCCCCGGGCCCGAGCCGGGCCACCGTTTCCCCGCACAACCGCCGCCCACGTCCGTCGTCTTCACCCTCTCCGGTCGCCGGAATCGCCCGCCAGAGCGCTCCGCCTCGCCGGCGCGGTTCCCCACGCCCATCGCTGGCCACCGCCAGGTCTTCGCGCCGCCGCCCGCACTCGGCGCCGCCTCTTTGCCCGTCGCCTCACGCCGCCTCCCGGAGCGCGTCGCCGCCGTCGACCCTCACCGGAGGCCCGCCGCCCGCGCCGTGCTTCGTCGCCGCCCCTGCCTCCCCGATCCGATCGGGATC